>NW_020837969.1:3391241-3619825 GCF_003676395.1 Aethalodelphis obliquidens
GTTGCGGAGCACAGGCTCCGGACGCGCAGGCTCAGCGGCCATGGCTCACGGGCCCAGCCACTCCGCGGCATGTGAGATCTTCCCGGACCGGGGCACGAACCCGCGTCCCCTGCATTGGCAGGCAGACTCTCAACCACTGCGCCACCAGGGAAGCCCGGATATATTTTATTATGAAAAATATTTAATATGTTGAGATATGTTTGATATTCAATTTTAGTGTATTTCCAAAATTTAACATCTATTATGTATGCAAAATTTTTTGTGAATGCAGTATTTTTGTACTGTTGCTATTTGAACTCTAGTATTCCGGAGGTCTCATTTCATCTTATCAGGATGTTCCAATTGTGGAAATCTGAAGAATTAAGAATGAGTTTTTGAGTAGTTTGTTTGTTCTTTATATGTAATATCATATTCCACTAAAACGTAATACTTGGGCTTAAAAATATCAATCAAATAAAATGTAGAGTCAAACTATAGCAAGAATAATAAAAAGCAATACTTTTTAGGCAGTCTGTACCGTCAGAAAAAGCAGAAAATTAAAGCTGGAAGAATTTAGTACGCATGCAGCTGACCATACACTCAACTTAGGAAGATCCACATGATCACAACCCTGTCATTTAATAACCGCCTTCCGTTTCTCCCACCCCACATCCAAGCAGAAAATATGAACTTTACTTTGAGAAATAAGATCCAATTAAAAATTCACATTATACCCCAATGTCTGTTATTGTGAGACGGGATAGTACTATCAGGGGTTTACTGTATTTTAAGTTGTTTCTAAAACTCATAAAGGGAAGTCTGATTTAATATCACCGAAAAAAAGTGTTTGCTTTAACATTTCTTTGTTTATTTCTTTACTGTCAAATGCATATTTTCTCAAGCATTTGGTTTTGACCTTTGATGACTTTTGGATTATAGTAATGAATTTGTGTAGTCTATTTAATTTTAGTTGAAAATTTAAAATTATATCAGTAATCATAGGCCCTGTATAGATTTAATATCTCTGCTTTGTAGTTCATCTTGATAATTTATTTGTTATTTTAACTCGAAGAGATTAGGATAAATACAGTGTGTTCAATTGTTCTCACAGATTTTATTTTCTGAGGGGAAGAATTATGTAAACCTCAAAAGATTCTTCTTGAACAGCAGAATCCTATGGGTTTTGCAGGAGTGTCAAAGAAGGAACCTGAAATGTATTTTCCAAAGTATTGTGGATTTACATTAAATATTTTAAATTACTCCATATAAAAATGCACTTCTATATATTTCTGTCTTCCATAAGATGCATTTATTTATTGCTTTCAGAATGACTCTTTTGACTTCTCACTTATTGCTATACTGCCAAATATATATATTACTTAATAAGGGAAGAAAATAAAAGTAAGATTTAAACTGCCCTATGTTTTTTCAAAGACTACATTTTTATGGCCATGTAGAGTTCTTTAACTTCTTGTTTTTTGCTGTCCTTGTCAAATATTTTCCCAAGCCACAGATGTCAGTTCCTACTCATCTGCTGCTCTGTTTCTTACTGATACCCTGCAGATTACATGGGTTGTTTTCCAGCTCAAATTGGATCATTTGAGTAAGAAAGGAACTTTAAAATCTGTTGCCATTTTCTTTAGCTTCTTTTTACCTCCTTCCCACACAATTTTATTCCTTAGTAAATAGTCATTTTTTTATTTCAAGTTTTAATGTTGGACTGTTCAAATATGTGTAGGCCTTGGTTTGGCTTTTGAAAATTCTCAAAAATACAAGCAATTCTCTTTTCAACGATAATTTAAAATAGGGAATTGTACATGTCAAAGACTTAAAAGTGCCAGTAAATTATGTAGATATTTAAAGCAATAGACACAATTTTATAAAAATAACAAGAGTAATTTATTAAAATGTATTTGAATAGCATTTTGCTTGTATTCATCAAATTAATATTATTTTTCAATTATTTAAGTATAGTTTAAGCTAAACACTGTATTTTTTGGTAAAGGAAAATCTAAAAAATATATTCTCAACATTTTAGAGTACTTTAGACAGTTGATCTTCTGCAATTATGAATATTTAATTTTGACAAAAAGCTAATGATTTTGAAACCATCCTCATTCAGTCAGTGACATCTCTCGGTGGCATTTTAAAGTATGCAAGAATCTATTACCACTTTCCCTTGTCTTCTGAATACACTATCTTCCATCTTCAGTAGCATCATAGCTTAACAAGTTGAGGGATCCAGTATCTTCATGCTTACCCCAAGTCTTATTTTTAGAAAAATACATATAATTAATTAATGAGAGCCAAGGTTTGAAATTTTACTGTATATATATGCCACTTCAGAGCTTGTTTAATATCCACTTTCAGTCTCTACCAGTAGAAATAAGCCATATGTCTAGAAGTGTTTAAATAATTAGCACACATGGAAATTCTTATTCTAGAAATCCTTTGACCACATTTTAGGAACCTTATACAAAAGAATAGGTGATTCATTACAGCATAAGGTATTTCCCCACCCATAAGCATTTTTATTTTGCTGTATTATAAGTAAAGGGAATTAGTCATTTATTAATGGATTGAGAATAAAAATAATTAATGGATTGAGAATAAAAATAATGAGGAGAAAAAGGATTATTTTTTTTCTGGGAAATCCTTAAATTATATCATATTAATACTCTTACATTGTTGCTACATACTATGCCAGTGTTCTCTGAAAAAAAATTTAGTTAAAAAAATAGTATCTTGGTTTACTGGTCTATGAAACAGAACAATGCAGAAGCAAGTTTGCAAAACAACATAATCATTATAGGCACAGGTTTGGAGCCACTACCGAGGGTCAAGTCTCAGCTCTTCAGTGTACTCAGTGACTTAAGCTATCTGTGCTCTGGTTAACAAATCCATAAAATTCTTTTAAAAAAGTCAGTGCTTCATAAAGTTACTATGGGTTAAACATCTAAAACATTCATAAGAATGCATCGTATATCATGTTTGCTTATTAGATGACTTATTACCTGTTATTTTGGTGATTAAGTCAGTTGTTACTTAGTATATTTTCTTTATTTTCACTAAGGTGGCAATGAAATATGTTGATGTTTTGGCTATTTAACACAATAAGGGTTTATAGAAAAATTCCCTTCCTTTTAAACAGTTTAACAGAGATGTTCTTTGATGTTTGTAAGAAAATCCATCTGTATTATTTTTGCAAATCCCAAGGTATATATAGAGATAGAACAATAATGTACTGTTGGAATATAAACAGTTCCCAGCACACACCTACACTCACAAAAAACTTCTAAGAAATTAATCATACAATAGATGTACACAAAATTAGATATCCCATTAAATTCCTGCTATGCTTTAATGGCTTTAAAAGTTTAAAGATGTTGTATGTAATTAGGGAATTATAATGTATTATGGCTTAATTCCATGCAATTATTTTACCTTAAAGCTTTGTCAAATCGTATTATGTTCATTGTATATTTACTTATAATAATGACTTCTTAACTTGCTTCATATAAAGCTTGTAAATATGTATATATATGTGTGTGTGTGTATATGTATACACATATGTATATGTTATTTGAGCATCTGTCTTTAGCAATATCATTTAAACCGTGATATTCTATATTCTTTGGTTACAGATGGCTGAAGAGCTGAATGGTCCACTGCTTGGTCATTGTTCTACCCTGTACCATCCTTGGGGCTCCTGTGCCTCCTTTATTTTGTTTCCGACAGTCTTACGTAAATTGGAGTGTTCCTGTTCCCATCTGCTCATTCCTTTACTGCCCTAACTGTCCCATTTTGTATTGGAAATTGGTCTTCTTTGAGACTTAAATATTGTTTTATGTTGTTTATGGTATCTATTTTCTATATGAAAACTAAGATTTATGATGCCCTGGACAGACCACTTGGTTTCAGTCTTTCAAAGAAAAATGTTACATTAAAGTCAGTGTTGGTAACCCTGCAGTGTATCAGAACACTTTATGAAATACTAACTATGCCAGAAAGAGAGATAACAGCATGCTAACTGGAGCTGAAAGTATTGTATGTGATATTATGATTATTCACAACATTTCTTAAATTTTTTTTTTCTAAGACACTGTTCAGTGCTAGACCTTCCCTAGAACTAACTCCCTCCCTCACATCAGTTCTTGAAGTATTCTTGTGTATTACTACATAGAAAGTGATGAATTACCTCAAGGGAATTCATCTGTTGTCTTGTAGAAGAAGGATCTTTTAGGATAACTGTGAAGCATTAGTAAATTCCACAGGATGCTATATAAATTGCACTTCCATTCAAAGCAAAAATAACCATTATTTCTAAGGTTTCTCTTCAGTGGATTATTTTTATGTTATTTTCCTGAACTCCAACTAGAGTAGCTCATGAAAAGCCCATACTAAGTTGATCTATTTAAGGTCAACATGTGAATGTTGTCATTTTAATCAGTATATGTGATTCAATCTCCATTTCCTTTTTTTTTCTTCTTCTTTTAATACTTAAAACAGATGATGTTAAGGTCAAGCAGGATCAGCCTTGGACAGTATCATTTTATAAGAAGTGTTGTATTTGAGAATTACAACTGTTCTTTCCAAGCCTGTATGACCTCACTACTCCACGTGTATCTTTTTTGCAAAATTTGTCAATGATCTTCATGTTGATAATGCAATTTTTTCATTTCTCACTTTATCTCAGAACCATTGTATTCAGTTAATTGGATTCTCCCTCTTCAAAATGTTGCTTCCTTAACTTCTGTGACACCACTTTCCTGCTGTTGGTTGCCTATCAAAAGCAATATCTTTTTTTTTTTTTTGGCTAACAAAGCTTCAAATTTATGAAAATGAATACCATTCCCATTCTACTTACTTAGGGAAAATATTTGCCACCCTATGCCAACATAAAGAATTTTGGATAGTATGACAGACCACTGTGGTCTCATTCTCCTTGCTAACAGGATGTACATATGTGCCAGTTATGCCCTCTGGAACCTGAGAGAAGGTATGCTTATTGGCTTCTGGGAAAGGTTTTTCTTACCAATACAAATACTTGCTTGCTTAGAGGGAAACATCCCTTTTCTTTGCAGAGTGTCATCCTGTCTTCATGCAATGCTTAGAATTACTGAAGCCATCTCATGACCATGAGAGAAGGTAATAACAATAACTAGAACTGCCAGAATAGAAGGAACCCAGTTCTTTTATGACACTGCTGAGTAACTGAATCAAGAAACCTTGAAATCTTCCTATTTGCTTATTTGCTCATTACTTAACCCACATATACTTCTGGTATTTCAGTGGAAGGCATTCTAAATCATACATCTGGGTTTGGGGTACATTTTTTATATGGACAATCAGAGAATGAATTACTTGAGGACATGAGATGTCTGGGCAGTTCTAAAGCCCCATTTGAGGTGTGACACTCTCATTGCCTGTCAACAGCTAAACAGCAGTCACAGAGAACACCAACAGTTGGCTTCATCGAAGATTGTATATTTTTTCCTGATATATGTTGTAAAGTATTTTAGAAATGATTTGTAGTGTAATTTCAGAGCAGTGGAGATTCAAAACAGAGAGAGTCAGCAGATTGCAAGTAACATTGCTGTCAAGTATGAGACAGTAGAAATAATTGAGGAAGAAAGATGAATAGGGCATTGTATTCAGAGTGTTGAATGGCTGACATTTTGGTGGTATCAGTGTCCATAGCATGATGATGATATTGTATGACTGAAGTAGATTGGGAAAGAAAATTACTGAATAGTAGTTTGAGAAGCAGAGAGACTAACTTACTGGATGGGTATTCTACAGTGATTTTTAAGCTATCAAAGTATATTACACTACATATTGTATAGAGAAAGTAAGTAAGCCAAGAGCCAAAGTCACAATTTCTAAAGAAAAGTATCCAGAAGTTTTTAAAAGTTCATTTATTTAAAAACTTTTATTGAGCATCTACTATGTGCTAAGTGCTGTTCTCGGTACTTGCACTAACAAAAAAGAAAAAAAACATATGTACTCATGGGGTTCCTATTCTAACAAGAGGATACAGAGATTAATTGAAAAATTATACAGTACTGAGTTAAAGAAACACATTTTGGTAAAAGTATAAAATAAAAGAATACGAGATGATCAAGGAGGTCAAGGAGATTTCTCTAAGGAAGAAATATTTGATCTGAGAACTGAGGATGAGGAATTAAAAGATTTTTAAAAAGGCAAGAGTTGGAGTTTGGCAGGAGAGTTCTCAGCAGAAACAAAATCATCAAAAAAAGATATGTATAAGACTGTAATATGACATAATTCATGAACAAAGATAATACTGTTATATTTGAAACATAGAGAGGTGAAGGGAGAGCAAGAAAGAATGTACTAAACCTACAGAGTTGAAAAGCCAGGCAGTGGTTGCTCATACAGTATGATGAAAGTCGTATAAAAGATAGGACATCAATCATAATATTGCAAAAGAAAATGCAAGTTATTGAAACGCTTAAAAAAGGATGTGACAATAGTTTTAAAATATTAAATAATTACTACAGTAGTAACTATTGTTGGAAGTTTTGTCTGAATAATATTAGTTTCAATGTGGAAGAGGCATTTACAATGGAATTAACATTGGGAAGTATATCAGTTATTAGCATGTTCAGCTGGTGGTCATATAAAGAACACAATAAATATAGCTTGAAATGATAGAAGGTTATTTCTCTCTTATATAAACAGTAAGTTCAGGATGCCAGTTTTCAGGACTAAGTGCCTTTTATGTTACTGTCTAGACCTTTCATCATTCTGTATCAGTCTCCAAATGGCTGCACCAGCACAAACGCCAACCAGTAGTCTAACCAGTTGGAAAGAGAGAAGGAAAGTAGAAGAATATGCCATTTTCTTTAACACCTTCCTAAAAGGTACACACACCCCTTCTTTTTGCATCTCATTGGCCGGAATTTAGTCACATAGCTTCAAGGGAGCCTATAAATACAGACTTTATCTTTTGCCCAATAAATGAGGAAAAAGGGAAGAATGAATATTATGGTCAACTACCTGTTTTGACTTAGGATATGAGGTTGACATTAATCTAATTTCCAGCCCTGAGATTCATGGACTGTGGGAAAGTAAGCAGTCTTAACATATTTACAGGCTGTTATCACAGCTCTCCTGATGTTCAACACATATTATACTCTACTAACCAAAACAATAGTTGCATCATATCATTTTATAAGTGTAAATTGAATTTGACATAAGGAAGAAATGAATGTTATCTTTATGTATCTGAAAGGAAAATGTCTTGTCCTTAGTTTAGTGGCTGATTTAGTCAGGGATCTGCAGGAATCATGTAACTATATGTATCCACAGTCATCTCTGTAAGATTACTTTTGAAAAATAAGGGCTGTGTTCAAGAATAATCCACCGACTCAAGAAATAATGAGCTAGTGTCTGTGAATTAGACTCTCAATTTTTGAGGGTATTGAATTATAGTTTTCTATGTTAGCAAGCATGATTTAGAAATGTGGTTTGGAACTCTCAAATTTTTATTTTAAAAACTACAAAGAGATACATTCAAGCGCACTATAATTAAATATATAAAGAATCAGAAAAATGCTTAAGTAACCCACATGAAGACAAGTAAAAAGAAACAGGGACAACAAGCAGAGGAAACAAAAAAATAAAATGGCAGAGTTCTAACATCTCAATAATTAATGTAAGTGGTCTAATTATAGTAGTCAAAAAATAACGATGGGTAGAGTGGATTAGAAAACATGACCCAGGGCTTCCCTGGTGGCGCAGTGGTTGAGAGTCCACCTGCCGATGCAGGGGACACGGGTTCGTGCCCCGGTCCGGGAAGATCCCACATGCCGCGGAGCGGCTGGGCCCATGAGCCATGGCCGCTGGGCCTGCACATCCGGAGCCTGTGGTCCACAGTGGGAGAGGCCACAACAGTGAGAGACCTGCGTACTGCAAAAAAGAAAAGACATGACCCAACTATATGTTGTTTATAAGAAACTTACATCAAATTCAAATTCATTGACATAGGTGTAATATGTTGAAAGTAAAAAACAAACAAAAAAACCCTGCTAGACAGAAAATCAGCAAATATTTAGAAGATTTGGACAACACAATCACCCAACAGAATCTAAGTGACTTATCTATAGAGCGCTCCTCCAAACAAAAGGTAAACATTTCTTTAAGCACTATGGAATATTCATCAATATAGACTATAGCTTGGGCCATAAAAGAAACTTCTACAAATGTCAAAGAACTGAAATTATATAGAGGATATTCTTTGACCTATTATAGCTGCTTTAATCATAATAGCCCACACTGGAAACAAACCAAGTATCTTTTAATGGATAAATGTTTAATTGGTACATCTATACCGTGGAATAACTACCCAGGTAAAATGGAATAAACTACTGACAGAGTCAACAACTTAGATTAATCTCAAAGAAAAAAACTTACAAAATTTTGGATATGGAGAACAGATTAGTGATTACCATGGGTTAGGGCATGGTGATAGTGATGAGAATTTAAGAAGGTTGGGTGTGATTATAAAAGGGCAAAATGAGGAAGCCTTGTGGTGATGTAACAGTTCTGTATCTTGACTGATGAAACTCAGTGATAGGGAACTCTAAATCTGGAACTTAATGGCATCATTAAAAAATCTACCATATTTTCTGTCCATTTACCACATTTGTTATATGAGTTTTTATGTGAGCCTAATCTCCCTGATGGTAACAAGAGGTATGTAGCATTACAGTATATTACACCTAAAGATAAAAATGTCCAGAGGACATAGAGATTATCGTATTCTTGTAGATCTTTCTTTGAAGTGAGGACATTTTTCCTAGGAACTTACTTATGCCTACTTGTAGCCCACCCCATTATCAGCTGGCTTCCTTTAATTCTTCATTGTCATTTCTTTATTTTTAACTGCTCAAGTCTCAAACAATTACTGGTAATGGAAATTACATCATCAGAATTGCTGAGATAAATTTAGACGAATCCCAAGCTCTTCTCTCTCCATGTTGTGAAGGCGCTGGGGTCAAACTCCCTGAGGAGTAGGATGGCCTTTCCTGAGTCTTCTAGGCTGCGTCCTGTGCATCAAGGCTAATGAGTACAGCATGTCATCACTGTAATGGACATGCATGCTATCCGGGGGCAAGACAGAGTTTTACATAAAGTTCCAGGTGTGGAAATATTTACTTGGACCATTTTATTTATGCATGTAGAAATACTTGACCATCATCAAAGTTCCAAATGTTATGTTTTCCTTTTTTTTTTTTTTTTTTTTGCGCTAAAGAATGGTATACTTGGTTGAGTGACTCCAGACACTTTGTAGGTATTCTTTCTTACTGGGGATGTGGGAAAGAGGCCTTTGCTTCCTCACTGCATGGATATAAATGAACCATTTAAGCAAAATTTAGGCCACAGCAAAGCCTTGTCTCCAAGTAACTTGATTGCTTATCTGGTCACTTACATTTTCAAGTTTCAGCATTTAAGACCCTGATTAACATTAAACATTTTGTTATTTTGAAACTTTTTTTTTTTTTTTTTTTTGCGGTACGGGGGCCTCTCACTGCTGTGGCCTCTCCCGTTGCGGAGCACAGGCTCCGGACGCGCAGGCCCAGCGGCCATGGCTTACAGGCCCAGCCGCTCCGCGGCATGTGGGATCTTTCCAGACCGGGGCACGAACCCGTGTCCCCTGCATCGGCAGGCGGACTCTCAACCCCTGCGCCACCAGGGAAGCCCTATTTTGAAACTTTCGAAGGCAAAAATCTCTATCTCTTTTCTACTCAGACAATCCAAATTAGGCATTCGCTTTCAATTTAGAAAAATACTTCTAAAAGCTGGAATACTTTTGTTCAGAGATTAAATAGACCCATGAACTGATGATTTCTAGTCTACATGACATTTCTCTTACTCTCCTGCTCTCTTCTCCAGTGGCTGCAGAGACTGTGGATTACCTCTCAAAAGTCATTCCTTTGCCTTATTCTGTTAATAGACACTGCAAGTTCTATTGTCATCTCTCAGACTCCATTCCAGTTGAGACTGGTTATGCGACCAGGTTCTGTTAATAAGATGTAGACAGAAATTGTGAAGCTCTCAGGCAAGCTGACGACAGGTACAGGCTTTGTTGGTTCATGAAATTTTGCTCTTTTTATTCCTGTACCTTTGTTCTTTTCTATCTGTAGTGTAGATTTGATGCTAGGAGGAATTATAGCCGTATTACTATCTTAAGAAAAAAGCTGCAGACTGAGAATAGTAGAACAAGAAGACAAAGCTACAGAGTGAAGTAAGTCAGAAAGAAAAAAACAAATATATATTAACGCATATATGTAGAACCTAGAAAAATGGTACAGATGAACCGGTTTGCAGGGCAGAAATAGAGACACAGATGTAGAGAACAAACGTATGGACACCAAGGGGGGAATGTGTGTCGGGGGTGGAGGGATGAACTGGGAGATTGGGATTGACATATATACACTACTGTGTATAAAATAGATAACTAATAAGAACCTGCTGTATAAAAAATAAATTTAAAAAAAGATAGAGCTGCCTAGAGTATTGACAACTGCCTTGGATTTCTTAGAAATCATTTTAAATTATTTAATATTGACAATTGTTAAAGCATTATGATTGGATTATCAGTTGCTTATAGCTACACACATGCTCCCTGAAGTAATCTGTAACTTAGAGAGTGTGGGTAGAGCTTTTCATTGTGTCAGTTACATAGTTTTTGTAACACCTCATTGTTCTAGTAGAAGTTATAAGCCAGATATTTGAGACTTTCCTCAGAACGATGAGGATGAAGATGGTGATGACAGTGATGATGATAACAATAAAGAAGGTGGTGACAGCCACAGTATACAGGAAGCTATTGAGTATTTACTTTGTATCATGCATTGTTCAAAGCACTTGATAGATATTATTGCCTTTAATCTTTTCAATCATTTGATTTAAAACCATTCTATATGGATTTTGAAGAAGATAAAACTGACCTTTGAGTTAAATTATTTGCTCAAATATGGCCAGCAAGGGAGTTGTAGAATCTGACTCCGCAGCTGTCTGCTATTCTCACTAATTCTGACTGCCTTATGCCTACTCGAAAGTGCTGAAAGATCTGGCATTTGTTTGTCTTAACAGTATTACCATAACAGTAATTATATAACCATATAATAATTATATTATAATTATATAACCATAACAGTAATTATATAACAGTATTACCACTCAGTATTACCACTCTTGAACATTTTTGTTGTATTTTTGCAGGGTTTTTTTAATGTACATAGACATTTTCCTCCAAGTGTCACACTGTGGCTGGACCACAGGATTTCTCTGGATTGGCAGGAGTTGTAGAACAGTCCTCACGTAGATTTAATTGTAGAACAGTCCTCACATAGATTCAGTTCTGTAGAAAATATGGAAACATCATATAATGTATATCCCTGGTAAAGGTAACTTACATGTATATATATATGTATATGTATATACGTGGGTGTGTATATATATACACGTCTATATATACATTTATATGTATATGGAAAAATAAAAAACTATAAACATTTGAAAGTGTAAATGTTATTTCTTTTGCAATGGCTATAATAGTCACTAGACAATTTTTAAATAATTGTTTTTCTTTTTCTTTTGAATAAATCACTCTGCTGGTCAAAATGACCACAATAGCTATAGAACCTCAAGCGGCTAAGTTTTAGAATGTTTTCTTTTTTAATGATGACAATTAAAGTGAGTAAACGAACATAGGCGTTTCACAGTATACTTAATTGTCAAATTGTCATTTTTTATTAGCTTAAGCTTTATGTAATCAATTCACTTGAGACATGAAGTATCTTTGAATTCCTTATCACTAGAAACTTTACTGTTAATTGTTATTTTATGTGATTTATACACATCTCATGTTATTTTTATTGTTTCTGTCTGTCTACACAGGAGCATACTAGTCAGTGTTCATGTATTTTTTAGGTGTTTTACCATATATTATTGTTTGAATTTCCAAATTACAAGAGAGTTAGACAAAGATCAGCCTTTATTTGTTGTTAGTAGGAAACAGTCTAATGGTTTAATTCTTATGATTCAATTCATACTGTAATGCAATCACAGAGATCTTCATTTGGTAGGGAGCAGAGTACATTTCTTTTCTTTCTCTCAGTTTTATTGAAATATAGTTGACATATAACACTGTATTAGTTTAAGGTGTGCAACATAATGATTTGATGTACGTATATATTGTTAAATGATTACCACAATAAGTTTAGTTAACATCCCTCACCTCAAAATAGTTTTTTTTCTTTTGATGAGAACATTTAAGGTCTGCTTTCTTAGGAACTTTCAAGTATATAATACAATATTAACTATAGTCACTATGCTGTACATTGGATCTCCAAAACTTAATCATCTTCTGAATGGAAGTTTGTATCCTTTGACTGTCATCTTCCCATTTCCACCACACTTCAGCCCTTGGAAACCACCATTTTACTCTCTGATTCTGTAGGTTCAGATTTTTAGGTTCCACATATAAGTGATATCATGCAATGTTTGTCTTTCTCTGTCTGATTTACTTAACCTAGCATAATGTCCTCAAAGGCCATTCATGTTTTCACAAATGGCACTATTTCTTTTTCGTCTGTGGCTTAGTACTGTTCCTGTGTGTGTGTGTGTGTGTGTGTGTGTAGCATACATTCTTTATTTATTCATCAGTGGTAACTTAGGTTGTTTCCATGTCTGGGCTACTGTAAATAATGCTGTAATGAACACAGGGTATAGATATTTCTTTGAGATACTGATTTTGTTTCCTTTGAATATATACCCGGAAGTGGTATTTCTGGATCATTCGGTAGTTCTATTTTCAGTTTTTTGAAGAACCTTCATACTGTTTTCCATAGTAGCTGCATTGATTTACATTCCCACCAAGGTGCACAGGGGTTCCCTTTTCTTCACATCCTCACCAACATTTATTACCTCTTGTGTTTTAAATGTTAGGCATTCTCATTGGTATGAGGTGGTATCTCATTGTGGTTTTGATGTGTACTTCCCTGATTAGTTGAGTACCTTTCATGTATGTACCTGATGGTCATCTGTATGTCTTCTTTAAAACGTCTATTCAGTTCCTCTGACCATTTATTTTTTGTTTGCGGTACGCGGGCCTCTCACTGCTGTGGCTTCTCCCATTGCGGAGCACAGGCTCCGGACGCGCAGGCTCAGCGGCCATGGCTCACGGGCCCAGCCGCTCCGCGGCATATGGGATCCTCCCGGACCGGGGCACAAACCTGTGTCCCCTGCATCGGCAGGCGGACCCTCAACCACTGCGCCACCAAGAAAGCCCCCTCTGACCATTTTTAAGCAGTTTGTATTTTTCTTCTATTTAGTTGTATGAGTTCTTTATATATTTTGGACACTAATCTCTTATCAGATATATGATTAGCAAATAGTTTGTTCCATTCCATAAGCTGACTTTTCATTTTGTTAATGGTTTATTTTGCTGTGCAGTAACTTTTCAGTTTGAGGTAGTTGTTTGCTTATTTTTGCTTTTGGTGTCAAATCCGAAAATGAATTTCTTTTATTTTGACTAAGTTGTTTCCTATTACTTATTGTACTCTCTTGATAGTAATAAATTCCATAATTCTTTCTACATTTCAAATCAGCTATTGCTATATCTGGATGCAATACAGAATCAATTATGGATGATATACCAGTTAGAATAGCTAGAATGCTGTTTTGCTTCCAGGTGTCACATATAATAATTACTGTGATGTGTATTAGAAAGAGTAACAAAATACTATAATTTCAACAACAAATTTGCATGTATTTTTGAAATCATATTCATAAATGCAAAAAACTACAAACCTGCGAGAGTAGATAAGGAAAGATTGTTATACATATGAAGGGTTTGTTCTTTGAAAATCAGCTTAATTAAGATACTGCAGTATAGTCTGTATATTCCTCCCCCATGAGATTCTCTTTTATACATTACACTGGAGTGGATTATAATACTGACACAATGCTAAGAAACACAGTGTCTGTTTCTTTTACTACAGCAACAGTATTCTCCACTTGGCTTGGTTTTCATTTTGCTTTCCTGTTAATCTTTCCTTCTTTCTTTGTTTTTAAAGACTTAGGAAGAGGGTACATTATCAATGTATACAATAAACTTTACAATTTTGAAAAAATATACTGAATTAGAATTATAAACCCTGGGATGTCACACGAGAGCAATGTAACATACTGCTCTAGTTTATTACATTATGGGGTATAGCACTTAACTCTTATTTTATCACTGGGTGTCAAGTACATACCTGAGTCTATTTGCAAGTTTTTAATTTAGGAACTCTTTAAAATTTGTTTATTTTAACAAAACTGCTATTTAAAACTGTGTTGGAGTTTTATCAATATTAGAATCACCTCAAAATTTGAATGTCTCAGATTATTATTGTTTTCAATGACTTCATAAAAAGAGAATCTCTGAAATTATCTGACTAGTCATGGTCATACTTCATGCAGGTATTTGTCATGTTATAATATCTAGTATGTACATCTGTAGCTTTATAAGTCTCTCTATATCTATATACACATATATTGTTGTTATTTTTTATTATTAAGTATATTAAACTTAAAATGAAAATTCACTTCAAATTTAACTTTTTAAAGGCTTGTTTGTGTATATTATATTTTACCTATGTCTCATGTCTCCAGAGAGTCATTCTATTGCTGCTTCTTTTAATGTATGAAAAATAGGACCAGAGTAAAATTATGAGAAATAAGAGAAAAGAAGTGGAAGTACTTTCATATTATTTCACAGATATTTTTCCTTTAATTGCACATCATCAGATAAGATTGTTGTCTTGATTTCTGATTTTATGAAAGTTCACAAATCTAAGGTCATAATCTTTTACAGATTAATTTATCATAGTTCCCAGACAAGCTGAAGATGAGAACAGAGCTGGCATAAGTTAAATTTAGACCATTAACATGTTTTTAAAAAATTTAAGTTAAACATTTAGTTGCTAAGAATAACGATATTTTAGGATTTCTATAAGATAGAAAAGTAAGATACAAATAAAATAACACATGTGAAGATTAATGTTAGGAATGAGATACACAGGGAAGCATAAGGAAGTAAGGGAGAGAAAATTTTGGAAAAGGTAAAGTTAAAATAGTGATAGACCCTGATATAGTCTTTCTTAACAGGAGTCTGAATTTAATGCCGAGTGATTCTGAACTATTGAATTACTGAGATGGACTCCCTTAAACCCACATCACTCATCTTCTTAATATAGTAAAGTGAATTAATACCGCCTTATACATCATGCTTTGCTCATGTCAGCTAGCAGTAAAATTCTTCACCAAAAATGCTTCTATATACCTCTTACAAATATCACTGCTACTCTTACTTGCTTTTGCCTATCTTTGACAATGATACTTCTGATATACTTCGTTTCTGCCCTATACATTTTGGAATAACAGTTGATGTAGAGTTTCTTTCAATGTCAGTTTTTGAGAAATGTGTACAGAGTATAAATTTTTCTTATTCTCACTGTGGATTTTAAGACAAAAAAAATCATGCTTGTTCTAAGAATGAGAAAATTGAATAGGAAATGAGTAGTTTTTTCTTTTCTGTTTATTTCAATTCTAAACAGTTGATTATTCTAGCAATAATTTAATTTTTTCTACCATCCAATTAACTTTTCCCTCCATCCATGGAGTCAAGACAGGGATAGCACACTCACAGTTAGTTCACGACTCTCCAGAGTCAAGAGTAAACCCGTTCTCAGGTGGAGGCCACAATTCATAGGATGTCTACCTACATCAAAGAGGGTCAGGAAGAGACTCACAAAAGGGAGTTAGACAGTATTTTTCTTACTCTCTTCTTTCCCTTCATTAAGGGGAAAAATGTCTCAGTATCAGAATAACATCGTGATTTCCTGGAGGTTCTCAATCTCATCAACCAAGGTGAAGAGGGAACTTACGAACTTGGAGAAAACTAGCCCCTCCCTAATAGAGTAGAAGAGTCAACACTCATCTTAGGTGGAAATGCTTGTCTCCCCTAGGCCATTTACCATCCTCATCATAGATCAAGGAATAATCAATATAACTGAAATAAGAACCTGCATCCACAGGCCTACTTTTTCTATGTACAGGAATCAGGAGAGACCCTAGCACACATTGCTTACCAATGATAGTTATTTTAGGAAAATTTTAAGATAGATTGAACTCAAAGGGTTGCTTATATCTATATCCTGGTAGATGTGTGGCAATGTCAGGTGAAAAGGTGGAGGAAAAATATTTGAGTTGGCATTGTGTTTAATTGAGACTCTGTTGTTTGTGAAATTACTCATCTTTGTTTTTATTAAGTTAATTTTTAAAAATAAAAAGTCTAACCTAAGGAGTTGCTATACAAATAAGAGTAGCAAACTCTATAGGTTATTTCTCCACTTAGAAATTCCTTTATTAATATGCTATACATAGTGCTTTGTGGAACCTGCTTTGGGGAAGGGTGGCTTCACTACTAAATATGAAAAACAACCAATAAGGAAAAATACTTAAATGCAAATGAATCTGTAACTAATTATAGAAAAATATGTATTGACTAACCATGTGAAAATGGCTAGAACAAAGGGAAGGGTTTTATGTGCAATGTTCTTATTTCTGAAAATAAATGCCTGCTAAAGGCTTTTTGTCCTTTATTTAGTCAGTATTATTAGCCAGAATAGGCTAGGCTTATGCGGTTATAAATAAATCTTGAGATCTTAGTGCTTAAGACAAGAAAAATTGTGTGTATTTCTTAGTTTGATGATTTGAAAAAAAATTGTATGTATAGATATTGAGAAATATAGCTAGATAGATATAGGTATAGGTAGATAGAAGAGGGTTGAGTGACTCTCCTGTGTGGCAGGATGCTCCCTTAATTCAGACTTCTTGCATGTTCTAACTCCACCATCTCTTAGCTGTTCAGATAGGAGAATTTTGAAAAAGCATATATTTATCTATCAGTAAACCATATGCTTACTTTGGTTCAGAAGTACCAAATATGTTGGCTAATTGGCATTAATTATATGACCGTGCCTAAATTGAGAGTAGCGAAATGCGTATAGATTTTTGGTAAGACTAACACTCTCCTGCCTAAATACTATTTTTTTTCTATATGTTTTGTAATAGTACTGGGGAAAGAATCTAATTAGGTTACATGGTGGTTATGAAATCAATAAATCATTTCATCACTAGTTTGAACATTGAAAAATACTTCCTCATACTATACTTTAGTACTAAATTTTATTGATCAGATTTTCACATTTATAAAAGATTCTCTATAAGATATAAAAGAAATTATAAAGGGAGACTCATGGGTGTATGAAAATGACAACTGACATGCAAAAATGGAAAGTACGGCATATTGAAATTCTATAACTATAGATTGGAAAAGATCTCATTATTTCCTGGAATATCTTTTAGGTTGCAAATACACACAGCATAATTTCATACTACATAATAGAATATAAAGAAAATTTGAAACTTATTTGAGGTTGATAATGGCTACAGCCTATTTATTTATATTATTGAAATTTAAATCTGCAAGTATTTTTTGAGCACCTACTCTATTCAGAGCACTGTAGTAAGCATTAGGAATTAAAAACGTTAATCTGACATATTCTCCAAAAATAGAAATTTACATTCTACTGAGGGAAACAAACACATGTGACCACTGCAAAACAAAGCAGACAAATGACTGTTGTAATAAATGTTTGTTTTTCAATGAGAAAATAGGAGATAGAGATTATTTCTGATTCAAGGAATTGAGAATTTGTTCTGGAAACAGGTTCTCATTGAGTATTGTCAGAACATGGTTAAGCAGACAAGTAAATTAAGATGATATCTAGTAACAATATCCATGGGTAAAATATACAAGGAGAGGGTTTTTCTGGAGATGTTCTGGGAAAAACTGTATGCTTTATTCAGCTGGAGCATATGATAGGATAAAATAATAATGATAATGTCAATATTATTAGTAGTAGATAATCTATTTAATGCTTGCTCTGGGCCAAAACTATGAACATTTCCTATATATTAATTCTTATACAACTGTATAAAATAGGTTATCTCATTCTTCTCATTTTATGGAAGACAAAATTGAGAGCTTTAGTAACTTTAACAGGTTTATACATCTAATGAGTTATAGATCTGAGATTCAAACCGAATGGGGAGGAAAGTAACAATGGAGCAAGGTAGATAACACAGTAAGACCCTGAGGGTATTCACTATTTGGGACAAACAAATGCATATTGATGTCTTTGGTTTGAGGGGTACAAAAATCAAAGCCCAGGCCAAGGCCACGCAGGGTGAGAAGCCTATTAGAACACCTGCCCGAAGGCTACACCCTCAGGGTGAGGATTGTGATCCATGACCCCACAGCCTAAGAAGGTTCTGGGAGGTTTTAGGAGTTACAACTTCAGTCATGGACTCAAATAACCAGGCTATGCACTAGGTTATGCAAATTCCAATAAAGGAACTGAGATGGGAGAGTCTAGGGTAAACATGAAGAATGGAAAGCAGGCTAAAATACAAAGTATGTAAACCAAAAGAAGTAAAATATGTTACTTTTCATACAATGGTTAAACATCCTTTAAAAAGTATGTTTATTAGAGGTTAATTTCATTTTCAGAATATTTTCATAGAGAGTCTTATTTTACAAAGGTTGATAACTAGACATGGCACAGTTTGATCTTATGCCCAACAGCATGTGAGCTGACAAAACTAGATAATATTTGAGTGAAAGACAAAGCAATATATTTTTCTCCATGTTCATCAGTCCTTCAATGAAACATATAATCCTGGAGGAAAATAAATCTTCATTTGATTTGTAATAATTATCACGCCTATAATTGGTAAATCTCTCTTCTTCATATTTCCTCTCCCTGTATATATACGTGCATATGTATGTGTATGTAATATAAAATTATAAATTCATATATACTCTATTATATAATTGTATATAGTATATACTATATATAAATTGTTTTATATATAGTATACTTATTGTGTAATTTGTATATATAAAATTTCATATATATTTATGTAATTTATTATAGAATCTATAAAATTACATTAAACTTAGGAGGGAGTTTTTGGTTTTGTCGGAATAGACATAAAATAAAGGCTAAGAAACCTTAACGTTACTCTTACTGTTGTAGATTAGCAAGTTAATTCAAGCAACAGAAGATAAATATTTAGCAAGAAAACAAATTGTTTGCTAAGGTAAAATACTCAACGTATTGGATTGGAACCTAAAACAGAGTTCATGCGAGATGCACTATTCTTTCCCACCTGTTCAGTTGTTACTTTGAAATATCAATGGCTCTTACTCCTGGGTATGAAAACTTAAAAGCTCTCTTGGTAGAAGCTGAGTCAACCATCAAGCTTGGGAATTCCCTGGCCTTCCAGTGGTTTGGACTCCGTGCTTCCACTGCAGGGGGCATGGGTTGGATCCCTGGTTGGGGAACTAAGATCCTGCATGCTGCGTGGCTGGCCAAAAGAAAAAAAAAATTAAGCTTCTACTTAACGCTGCCATCCCTCTTACATAAGAGAAACCCAAAGTTATGACTAATGGGTGTGGTTGCATTATTTGTCAAAGTAAAATAGCTTACCTTGACCCTTAAAAAGATAGCAGGGATGAAAGCAAAATGACTTAGGGAAGTTTGGATTTGGGAATAATATTTTTCAAAAAATGGGAGCTGTGACACAGATTTGTGGCATTTTAGGCAGAACTTTAGTTAAAAATCCTACCTTACCTATTTTTTAAATAAGAAAATCCATCCTTATTAGTTTTCTCACTATTTCCACCCTATGATTAGATATATAATAATCCATTTGGTGTGAATAATATCCATAATCAAAACAATTTCCACATAATTTAAGTAATTCCTGTAACAAACTATTTGATAAGAAAAACCATAATTGTTGAAGGCAAGTGTGTTTAGCTACGTTAATTTAAACGTGCTCAATATTACATGGGAAAGAAAAAAGTTAGATATGTATTACTATATTTTTATACTTTCCTTAAAATTTTTCTGTAAACATAAAGCAGTTTTATCAGTCTTACATATGAAAATAGCATTAACTTTTATAATAACATCTTTAAATGTGAAGGACAATGATGCCTTTTACATAAAAGCTTGTCATGGTTGTAACATTTTAAAATGCAGAATGGAAGCCAAGAAGATGAATTACTTTCCCAAATAGCCCAATAAATGGAATCCAAAAGTTGTTAAGAATGGCATTGGTAAAATAGTGTATTGGGGATTTTATTATACAATTTTGATTTTAAAAGAGTGGTAAAATTTTGTCTGGTTTCAAATGAGACAATTCAACTATGAAAATAAGTGCTGACATTGTATGCAGAAACTAATTAGGGTGTGGCTAAAGGAAGTAAGTCAGCAGTATTAATGAGTCATTCAGATAAAAATTTCAATGTGCTTTTGCTTATTCTTTCTTCTATTTTTAGGTTAGATTTCATGACAATCACTGTAAGTCAGAAAAGCAGAACATAATTTATATAGGCATGTGTTACTATGTCATTCACAACTGCTATTTGTGTCAGATTAACACACTATGTCATGAATTGTAATTATTTCAGACTGAGTAACTTTCCTCCTCACTTCTACTATGACCTTCACTCCAGTTCAAACCTGTCTGCAGTATTCTATATCTGTCTCTTCTCTACCTTCAATTTACAATTTCCTTACTTGGTGTATTTTTCACATTTCTTTGCGTGTGAATCCATGCCTTTAGTCAAAAGCCAATTGTAATTTTTTGTTTGCTTGTTTATTTTCTGTAGAATATACAAAGGAGATCTAGGTAACTGGCCAGTTTCTTCCCTGCAGCTAACTGCCTAGCCTGAGCATGACAGAACAAGGAGAAAACAAGAGAAGGGAGATATGTAGGAAAATATAAAGGAAACGCTTTGAGTATTTAGTGGGGAAGATGAACTGTAAGCATCTGGACACAGAAAATAAGAGCAATTTAAAGTGAATAAGAAGGGACTTCAAAAACAGAAGGTGGGACAAAAGACATATTTTACATTGGCCAAAAAAAAAGAGAAATGAGAAGACTAAAGAGTAGGAGGAAATGTGTGAAAAAACTTAATGAAAATCAGAGAGATCATTCTACCATCTGTGAAATAAGCAATAAAGGCTAACCCTGTCTCAGACCAAGCACTCTGGCTGTGGCTGATTGGCAAATGGTAAAGTCAGGGTTTAGGGCTGAAGGAGAAGAGAGACAATCACAGAGGGATTAGCATCTCAAAAAGAAGCCCAGAGGAAAAGGAAAAGCAAAGTCTGAAAGAGCAGGGAAGCTTAGAGGAGGATTATGCAAGGGAAAAAGAAAAAAAATCCATTAAGAAAGGAGGAAAAGAAAATATAGATGAAACTAAATTAGATGAACATTGGGAACAAAAATGTGTAAGAGGCAAAAATGGTATTTTATGATTAATGAATATGAAAAATACAGATAAAGTTATAGGAAAAAATCAGCCACTATTAATATACATGAGATTAAAAAACAGATATTTCATTATATAATTAGGTTTATAGAGGTACTGCCTATGTGAAAGTAAAAAGTGTTCTGATAGCTACAGAAAGTTCCGTAAACATCAGTTTGCTGGGGCAGGAGGAAGGACCAAAACAGGTTACTGGTTGACAGTTGAGGTCATTTTCTGTCTGCTAGTAAGAGAAGTAAGTAATATGTGAATGATGCCATATACATACATAACAGAAAAAGCTAGTCAAGACAGTTGACATTATAATATAAAACCAAAAATTTTTGGAAAGGCACTTGGTTTGTTCATGTCTTAAAACTAACGCCAACTCATAGTGAAAGGCGAAGCAAAAGACAGTGAAAAGACCTTGAGCCCTACATATTAAGACGCCAAATAAAAGGAAAACATTTTAGAAACTTCAAAAACTTTTATTCTTTTAGTGAAGCTCATTCAAGATAGAGAAAACATGATAGGCAAGGATATGAGTTGAAGCTATGTGTACGAATGTATCTGTCCATTTGTGTGTGTTTGTGTATGTTTTAATCAAAATAAATGCAGACAAAAATCTATCAGAGTATAGAAGGTGTAACATAGCCCTTAAACTGTCCAGAAACTTGTGTGTTCATTAATTAAATTGAGTATAAATAAATACATACACTCATCATACACAGAGAAAGGAGAAATGACAAAGTCTGTGATATATGAACCCACTCTCTTTTACTTAACATAAGAAGGGGTGTATCAGAAATATGCCACTTTCTAAAGATATTGACTTCATGCTATTAAAATGATTGTTTTATTGAAAAGATTAATCAACATATATTTAAACTTGTCTGTTTGGTGAGTATAACTATGTCAGTCACCCAAACAGGTACCAATTTGGTAAAGGAAACATTTTGTAAAGGTTGTTAATGGCATTCTGATCCTTTTAGGAAGAGAATCTTCGATGTAACAGACTCAGTCTTTACATTAATGTGTCTTTACATTATTTAATCTTTATGTATAGACTCAGTCCAAAAATCAATCTGTAATAATTAACCTTAAGACAACATAAACATAGCAAAATACACTTTTCGTTAAGTATACAATAAGAATCTGCTGTGTGCTAGATTCTACCATTGAAAATAGAGAACAAATTGAGCAAATGAAGAAAAGGTAAATCCATGTTCTTTAATGAGAACTAGATAAAATGTGATATGAGTTACCTTGAGCATAATTATTATGCAGAGCACTATAAATGATTTCCAGTAAAGTTCTGAAGTTAATTTTAATTTTGTCCACATTAAAGATCTAGGGAAACTTAGTCCGTATTGTGGCTCAAATAATTTTCTCTGTGTTTACATCTAGTTCTCTATTTGTCCTTTGGTTGTTAAGGTTGAGTTAACTTTAAATGTTTAAATTTATTTTTAAATTTACCTACAGCCAGGTTCATTCTGTGTGGTATATGTTTCAAGAGTCGTGACAAATACATACAGTTCTTCGTCCACCGTCACAGTGTTGATATGGACTGGTTTCCACAGTCAAAAATATTCTTTCCCGTGTAGCCCTAGTCCAGCATCTGGAATCCACTGATCTGTTTTTGTTTTCTTGTCCCTGTATTAGTGTCCTTTTTAGAATGTCATATAAATGGACTCATACCTTATATAGCCTTTTGAGTTTTCCATCTCTCACTCAGCGAAATGAATTTGAGAGCATCAATAGTTTTTATTTTTACTGCTGAGTAGTATTCTCTTATATGGATATAACACAGCTTGTTTATCTATTAACCAGTTGAAGGACAGTTGATAGTTTCCAACTTGGGTCTATTATGAATGAAGGCTATAAATATTCACGTGCAGGTTTTAGAATGAACGTAATTACTTAATTCCCTATAAGAAACACACTTCAAATGTAAACATATAGTTAGGTTAAAAATAAAAGAATCAAGCAATTTGTACCATGGAAACATTAAAGCAAATAAACCTGGGATAGCCATAATGATTTTAGACAAAACAAATTCCAGAGCAGGGGTTATTTTCAGGGATAAGAAGGAGCATAAATAATAAAAAAGAGGTCAGCTCTCCAAGAAGGCATATCAAATGTGTATGAATCTACAAATCGGACTTCAGAAGTCCTCGGCAGTCTTCTCTCCTTTTGAGCTGTAAGCAACAAAAGGTTCTACCTTTAATCTATCAGAAGGTCATTGTGTCATGTTTTGTCATCAAAAGAATCTTTAAATCTTATAAAACACTTATTTCTAATGAATAGAATATGGAAAGGAACTTTACATTGTCAAAAACTGGGAGACACTCAAGGACTGAGGTTAACATCTTGTTGATGTTAATGAACCACGTCAGTATTATGTGCCTCCTGATATAATGCGATGAGAAGGATACTTCATCTTGTGATTTGTCCCCCCAAATTCTAGCTCTAGTCCAATTATGAGAAAATATCAGATAATTCAGAATAAGGGACATTCTAAAAAAAATACTTCACTAGAACTATTCAAAGCTCTTAAATTCATGAAAAATAAGGAAAGGCTGAAAAACTGTCATAGATTGGAAGAGACAGCAGAGTCATAACTAAATGCAACATGGTGTCTTGGCTTAGATCTTAGAACACGAAAAGAAAGTGAAAACACTGATGAATTTAATTAATAATATTGTATCAATGCAATTTTTTGTTGTGATTAAGGTATCACATAATATAAGATGTTAATTTTAGGTGAACCTGGGAAATGGGTATCCAGGAACTCCCTGTCCTATCTCTGCAACACTTCTGTAAATATAAAATCATTTCAAAATAAAATATGAAATAAATATACAAAACACCAATTGACCATAGCTTTACAGGTTTATTTCAGGACTATTTTGTTTCATTGATTAATATATACATATATTTTGCTAATATTTATTGTCTTGATTACTCTAGCTTTATAATAAGTATTGAAACCAGGTTCTTTGGATTCTCTGACTTTGGTTCTTCTTTCCGGAATTGTTTTGCTATTCTTCTTCCTTTATTTTTCCATATTTCTGTCTGCCTTCTTTTGGATTAATTGAGAATTTTTTATAATTCCATTTTATTTTCTCTATTAATTTATTATTTATACTTCTTACCTTTTAAAACAGTTTCCCTAGATTTTATGTCATTCACCATGAGTTAGAGTCTGCTTTTAAGGACTATTACACGACTTTCACATGTAGCTTAAGGACTTTACAGCATGATAGTCCCAAATTCTCTCTGTAATTTTTTATGTTATTCTGATACATTTTAGTTTTACAAATGCTACTGAAACAATATAACATATGGAAATTAGACAGATAATTATCTTTTATGACAATATATAAAATCAAAAATCAATTTTATTTCATCTTCATTTATTTCATTTCTGGGTTTCTTTATTTCTTTTTATAGATTCGTGTTTCTGCTTGGGCCATATTTCTTTCGCTAGCGAAGTTTTAACATTTCTTGAAGTGTGGGGTCTGATGGTAATTAATTATATCATTAATTTTGTCTGCAAAAGTCTTATGTCTTCATTTTTTAAAATTAATAAACTTTATTTTTAGAGCAGTTTTAGGTTCACAGCGAAACTGAACAGAAAGCAGA
This sequence comes from Aethalodelphis obliquidens, assembly GCF_003676395.1. Taxonomy (NCBI): domain Eukaryota; kingdom Metazoa; phylum Chordata; class Mammalia; order Artiodactyla; family Delphinidae; genus Aethalodelphis; species Aethalodelphis obliquidens. The sequence continues at coordinate 3,416,332 of NW_020837969.1, forward strand.
GTTTTCGTAAACCCCCTGCCCCCGTCACCCCCATCCCCTCACAACACACAACCTCCTCTCTATCAACATCCCTCACCAGAGTGGTACATGTGTTACAATCTATGAACCTCTATTGACACATCATTATCAGCCCAAATCCAAAGTTTACCTTAAGGTTCATTCTTTGTATTGTGCATCCTACTGGTTTCAACAAATATATAATGACATGTACCTACCACTGTCGTATCATACAGAAAAATTTCGCTGCCCTAAAAGTTCTGTGTTCTGTTTATTTCTCCTTCCCCTGTAACCCTGGCCACCACTAATATTTTTTTACTGTCTCCATAGTTTGCCTTTTTCAGGATGTTATATAGTTAGAATCATACAGTATGTAACTTTTTCAGGTTAGCTCCTTTCGCTTAATAATATGCATTTAAGTTTCCTCCATGTCTTTCCATGATTTGATAGCTCATTTCTTTCTAGTGCTGAATAATCTTCACATTCTGAGTGTGCCACAGTTTATTTATCCATTCACCTATGGAGGGACATCCTGGTTGCCTCCAAGTTTTGGCAGTAATAAAAAAAGCTGCAGTAAATATCTGTGTGCAGGTTTTGTGTGGACTTAAGTTTCAGTTCATTTGGGTAAATACCAGAGAGCTCAATTGCTGGATCATATGATATAAGTATGTTTAGTTTTGTAAGAAACTACCAAACCATCGTCTAAAATGGCTTACCATTTTGCATTCCCATCAGCAATGAATGAAGGGTCCTATTACTCCACAGACATGCTAGCATTTGGTGGTGTCAGTGTTCTTGTTTTTTAGCCATTCTGATTGGTGTGTAGTGGTATCTCATTTTAATTTGTAATTCCCTGATGACATATGATATGGAGCATCTTTTCATATGCTTACTTGCCACCTATATATATTCTCTAGTGAAGTGTCTGTTTAGAATTTTGCCCCATTTTTTTCTTACTGTTGAGTTTTAAGAATTCTTTGTATATTTTGGATAATAGTCCTTTATCAAATGTGTCTTTTGAAAATATTTTCTCCTATTCTGTGGCTTTCCTTCTGATTCTCTTGACAGTGTCTTTTGCAGAGCAGAAGTTTTTAATTTTAATGAAGTCCAGTTTATCAATTATTTATTTAATGGATTCTGCCTTTGGTGTATCTGAAGTCATTGCCATACTGACTGTCACCTAGATTTTCTCCTGTGTTATCTTCTAGGAGTTTTGTAGTTTTACATTTCACATTTAGATCTGCAGTTTGTTTGGAGTTAATTTTTGTAGGGGATCCAGATTCTTTTTTTTTTTTTTTTTTCTTTTTCATGAGGATGTGTAGTTGTTCCCAAAACAACTATCTTTTGTGGAAGAAAACTATCTTATCTCCATTGTATTACCTTTGCTCCTTTGTCAAATAACTTCATATGGATTGATCTCTGGGCTTTCTGTTCTGTTCCATTGATCTAGTTGTCTATTCTTCTACCAGTATCACACTGACTTGATTACTGTAACTTTATGTTAAGTTGTGAAGTCAAGTATTTTCAGTCCTCCAAATCATTCTTTCCTTCAATATTGAGTGGGCTATTCGGCGTCTTTTGCCTCTACATATAAACTTCAGAATCATATGTTGATACCCCAGAATAACTTGCTGGGATGTTGATGAGATTGCATTGAATCATATCCCAGAAAATCTAGAGCTCGTTGAGAGTGTCAGAATAGGTTTTGTAGAAGAAATTATAGTAAATTGAGGCCTGAAGGAAGAGCAAGAGCTGGACAGGTGAAACGGGGGGCGGCGTGGGTGCTGCAGGCTGAGTGTGCCGGGGAGCCGGGCAGTTCTGCATTATTATGGCAGATACAGATCATTCCCACGGTCAATAAATTGTTTCTGTACCATGTGAAATAAGATGTGAGAATATATAGAAAATAATACAGGATAAAATATATGAAAACGAAGCCCTGCAGCCTAGGACAGTGGTATCTAGGCTGACCTTGCTTTATTATGCTTTGCTTTATTGCACTTTGCAGATAATTGTGTTTTTTATATTGAAGGTTTGTGGCAACCCTGTGTCAAGCAAGTCTGTGGGCAAAATTTTTCCAACAGCAGTGGCTCACTGCATATCTCTGTTACATTTTGGTAATTCTCACAATATTTGAAACTTTTTATTATTATTGAATTTGTTATGGTGATCTGTGATCAGTGATGTTACTATTGTAATTGATTTGGGGCACCACAAACCACACCCACAGGAGGTGGAGAACTTAATAAACATAATGCATGTTCTGACTACTTCAACAACCTGCCTTTCTTGCGCCTCTCTCCCTCTGCTTGGGCCTCCCTATTCCCTGAGACACAACAATGTTAAAATTATACCAAATAATAATCATACAGTGGCCTTCTAAGTGTTCAAGTGAAAGGAAGACTCCCACATCTCTCACTTTAAATCAAAAAATAGTAATGATTAAGCCTAGTGAGGAAGGCATGTCAAAAGCTGAGACAGGCTGAAAGCTGGGCCTCTTGTGCCAGTTAGCCAAGTTACGAATGCAAAGGAGAAGTTCTTGGAGGAAATCAAAAGTGCTCCCCCAGTGAACACGCAAATAATAAGACAGAAAACAGCCCTATTGCTGATACGGAGAAGGTTTTAGTGATGATCTGGATAGAAAATCAATCCAGCCATGAAACTCCCTTAAGCCAAAGCCTAACCCAGAGCAAGGCCCCAAGTCTCTTTAATTCCATGAGGCTGAGAGAGGTGCAGAAGAAGAGTCTGAAGCCAGCAGGGGTTGGTTCTCGAGGTTGGAAGAGAGAGGCCGTCTCTATAACATCAAAGTGCAAGGTTCAGCAGCAAGTGCTGATGTAGAAGCTGCAGCAAGTCATCCAGAAGATCTCACTAAGATAATTAACGAGGTGGCTACATTAAACGACAGATTTTCAGTGTAGATGAAACAGCCTTCTATTGGAAGAAAATGCCATCTAGGACTTTAATAGCTAGAAAGGAAACGTCAGTGCTTGGCTTCAACGCTTCAAAGGACAGGCAGACTCTCTTGCTAGGGGCTAATGTTGCTGGTGACTTTCAGTTGAAGCCAGTGCTTATTTGCCATTCTGAAAATCCTAGGGCCCTTAATGATTATGCTAAATCTACTCTGCCTGCGCTCTTTAAATGAAACAACAAAACCTGGATGACAGCACATCTGTTTATAACACGGTTTACTGAATATTTTTGTCCACTGTTGAGACTTACTGCTCAGAAGAAAAGATTCCTTTCAAAATATTACTGCTCGGTGACAATGCACCTAGTTACTCAAGAGCTCTGATGGAGACGTACAGTGAGATGAATGTTGTTGTCATGCCTGCTAACACAGCACCCATTCTGCAGCCCATGGATCAAGGAGTAATTTCGACTTTCAAGTCTTATTGTTTAAGAAATACATTTCAAAATGCTATAGCTACCATGAATAGTAATTCCTCTGATGGTTCTGGGCAAAGTAAATTGAAAACCTTCTGAAAAGGATTCATCATTCTAGATGCCATTCAAAATATTAGTGATTCATGGGAAGAGGACAAAATAGTAACATTAACAGGAGTTTGGTGAAAGTTGATTTCAACCCTCATGGATGACTTTGAGGGGTTCAGGCCTTCAGTGGAGGAAGTAACTGCAGATGTGGTGGAAATAGCAAGAGACCTAGAATTAGAAGTGGAGCCTGAAAATGTGACTGAGTTGCTGCCATCTCAGGAAAAAACTTGAATGGATGAGGAGTTGCATTTTATGGAGAAAGTTGTTCATGAGATGGAATCTACTCCTGGTGAAAGTGCTGTGAAGGTTATTGAAATGACAACAAAGGATTTAGAATATTCTATAAACTTAGTTGATAAAGCAGCTTAAGGGTTTGAAAGGTTTGGCTTCAGTTTTGACAGAAGTTCTACTTTGGGTAAAAAGCTATCAGATAGCATTGCAGGCTACAGAGAAATCGTTCCTGAAAGGAAGAATCAGTCAAAGTGGCAAACTTCATTGTTGTCTTATTTTAAGAAGTTGCCACAGCTACTCCAGCCTTCAGCAAACACCATCTGATCAGTCAGCAGCCATCAACATCGAGGCAAGACCCTCCCCAAGGAAAAAGATTAAACTCCCTGAAGGTTAAAATGATGGTTAGCATTTTTAGCAATAAAATATTTTTAAATTAAGGTATGTGCCTTTTTTTCATAGACATAACGCTATTGCACAATTAATGGAATACAGTATAGTGTAAATATAACTTTTATATGCACTGGGAAACAAAAATTCATGTGACTTGCTTTTGAAGTATTAATTTTACTGCTGTGGTCTGGAACTGAAAGTGTAATATCTCTGAGGTATGCCTGTAACAGTAATACTTCTGAGAAAATGCCTTAAGTCAGGGCATGGTGACTGGGAATAGTTGAGCTCTTTGGTTGGTCTCTGGCAGCCTAAATGTATACACAGATGATTATATCAAGACAAACAGTATATTGAGAATAAGCCTATTTCAAAAACAGTATAATGAGAATATTTGCAAGAATAAAAATTATATTTTTTAAATAGAATTTATTTTCTCAATCAGTGTATTAGTTCAGGACACATTTATCCAACTGCATTTAAGGTACATAGTAAAGAATTTCAATTACTGGAAATAATTAGTAATAAAGATAGGATAGAAATGAATAAACAAAAACCTGGATATGAGTAGAGGTGAAAAGTTTTGTGGAGAAAAAGTGTAACGCTTTAAAAAATTATTATTTAAACAAAAACTGACAACAAAAGAATTGATTTTTAAGATTCCTTTTCTATACCTGAAATTGATGGGAAAGTTTAGAATCATTCCCAAGGTGAGGGATCAGAACATGGAAAGGGGGGAGGGACAGCAAAAAAATAAAAAGGAGGAAAAGATGAATGTAAGATGAATGTTAGCTTTGATAGAGGTCTGAGGAAAACACTGCAATAGGAAAGACATGTTGGAATATTCTGGAGGAAGTACTTCAAAAGCATGAAGAGAGTAAAAATGAAGTGCAAAGAATAGCTATATTTTAGACTGGGAGAGGAGAGAAGCACACTGTTTTTCAGGTTACATTGATAAATATTTAGGCAAAGAGTGAAGAGGTTGAAGAGAAGAAAATTAAAGAAAACAAACAGAAAGACATAACATGAAAACAGAGTTACTTTTTTAATTACTAACAGTTCTGCCATGGGATGTGTTTATATATAAAAATATTGATTAAAAATTGGTCATTCTGTCCAATAATGTGGAAAAAAATGATTTTCAAAGGTAACAAAATTTATTGCTTTAAAATGAATTAAGAAAGGATATATAAAACCCTTTCAGTAAGATTGTTGTGAGAATAAATGAGATGTCACTCTAGCAATTTTTTAATAGAAAAACCTGTGAGGATAAATGAGATTATATACTGAAAGTACTATGAGTATCTTACACAAAAAACATTATACAAATTCACTGTATTCCTTTCATTATAGGTTTTCCCTTACCATTAGTTATTGAATCTTTAGTGTGCATAATATTGAAAGAGAAGAAAGTATTATAGAAGATGGATGCAGTTTTTTTGTATAATAATTTTTTAAAGTTATATATATGTATATTTAATATGAATTGTTTAATTAACATAACATTACATTTTAATGTCTTTTACTTTTTTATCAGAAGTGAAACATGCTTTATTGGCTTAATGCTGAAACATTTTACAAAGTGCATGCTACAAATTCACAATGGCAGGCCTACAAGCTGTTATTAAGTATTCATACTCATCCAACGTTGAAAGCATGTTGTTATAGTGATAAATAAAGATCAAGGTGGAATAGGTAGAGATAAAATTTGATGAAGTCATTTGCTCCTTTTATGAATGTAGACATAAAATGAAATGTGGTCAATAAATATCATTGTCAGTGCTATTTAAATTTGAGACAAAAATATTATCCTTGTTCAACAATCACAACACACACAAGAAAGCACTAATAATATAAGAAACAAATTCATCAGTCCAAGTTGCTGTTATTTACTATATTTAATCAAAGTCACTTAATTTGACTTATCTCATTTTTTAAATGCAGAATTATAGATATCATGACATTTTTCATCAGTAATGAAGGTTATCTTCATTTTTGTAACTGTGACACATTTCTGGCAGTTAAGTCCCTAAACTGCAATTTTGTTGCTGATTTGTGAATTGTCTTTGCCTTTACTAATGAAATGATTTACTAAAGGATTTAAAAAACAACACCAGGGCTTCCCTGGTGGCACAGTGGTTGAGAGTCTGCCTGCCGATGCAGGGAACACGGGTTCGTGCCCCGGTCCGGGTGGATCCCACGTGCCGCAGAGCGGCTGGGCCCGTGAGCCATGGCCGCTGAGCCTGCGCGTCCAGAGCCTGTGCTCTGCAATGGGAGAGGCCACAACAGTGAGAGGCCCGCGTACCGCAAAAAAAACAACAAAAAAACACCAGCTTTTCAAATGTAGTTTCAGCTTCTTCTCATTGGAAGTAAATTAGATCCTCTTTGGACTGGAGCAGTATTGTAATAATTTGACAAATAGCACCTTTGTGACCTGATAGTATTAAGTAAAGCTTTTAGCATTGCATTAAACCTAAATTTAAGTAGTATTTTTATGCTGAATCCAATGGTCACTAACAACTGTCTTGTGATAATTGCTAGAATGTAGCGGTGACATGTGTAAGAGACAATCCCAACATTCATTTTCCCTCTTTTCCCAAGAAAACATCTAATATTCCGGTATGTATACCTATCTGAGATGTGACGATAAAGAAACCTCCTATGACCTGTGTCTTGAGAATCAGTGCAGCAGAGCAGGGTTAAGTATGGGCTTGGGAACTTGACTTCCTTCTGGGATTTGAACCCTAGCTACATGGCCCTAGGCAAGTTGCTTAAGGTCTTTGTGCTTTGATTTCCTGATTCGGTATGTGGATAGTCCTAGGGTTGTTGGAGCAGCCGTAGGTAGGTTCTGGACTCCCCGTTCTTCTGTCCTGCAAGAGCCAAGTTTGTTGCGCTCTCTTTAGAGGCGCTGAGCAGTGCTGCCTGCCCCGGAAGTCTGGCTACTTCGAGGCTCCTGACAGAGCTCCTGCTTCCTAGGCCCCCAGAGGCAAGAAACAGATGTGACTGGGACCTGATGAGGAGTGGAAAGATCAGAACAGTCGACCCTTTCAGCTCAACTCAAAACAACTTTTAAAGATCTTCCTTGTTCCTGTCTTTCTCATATTGTTATTGCCGTGTGAATGACCATTTTCCTTACTCTACACAAATCCGTGTTCATAATTAGGTTAGAGATTTGCTTCCTTTAAGAAACGTATTTTGATGAGTTTGTTATTTGTATATATAATTATAATGTAGATTCCTGTTAATATGCTAGCTGGTTCTCATTTACTATTACTTTTCTTAAATATATTGTTAAATAAAGAAGTTGGCTTCTTTAATAGGATTTTAAATCCTCTGAGGACAAAATCTGTGCTTTTTCTCTCCCTTTCTTTCCATGCTCAGGGTAGTATATTGTACAGAATGTGAAGAAAAAGTCAAGCGTTCATTAAATGATGCTATATAAATTTTACCACTAACTACTAAAGCAGATATTCTATTTTTATTCCGTTACCCCATTCCTTGCTTGCATTCTTCTTAGGACTTTGCATTTATATAGAGTTTCCCTAAGAGAATTTTGTCTGTGCATTCTGAAGGCAGAAGACCTGATTCCCTTCAACTGCGTATATTTCCTCAGGAAAATATAATTGGTACTGATACTGTATTAGCTTATTTTTAGCATGGGAAAGAATTATTCTGAAGAGCAGAACTTCAGTCTAGGATATTTTACCTGACGTCAACATGTGTCTATGAAAGAAGGACTTTTAAAAATTAAGTATTATTCATCACATTATTTATCCAAGGAATTTTAACAGAAACATTTTCACAATAAGACCTGACAATAGATGGATTTCACTGATGCTTAATATAGACTATTTGAAATCTTTTGTCCATATACTCAGTTGTCAATTCATGCAGCTATATTTAAATGAAAATTTGTGCTTGGAGGGAGGCTTAGTACCATCCAGAATTATTGTTCTACAGCTGTTACAAGCCCTCAGCTGTTTGCACTTTCCAGTTTCTTTCTATCCAGAGAAAGAGAATGAGCCATTATGGGGTCTGAGAGAGCACATCTCTATTTAACACTTCATTATGTAGGCTGTTTTTTAGCAGAGGAGTTAAATGCTAGCTGCCTGACTTTGCTGCACTGGACTGACCAAGATAATTATTGGTATTCAGCTGTTTGAAGAACATTTTTGTAGGCATAGTATGAAGAGCTGTAGATTTTTGTTATTTTGTCAACAATCCATGATCAAATAAGATCGTGTTCATAAGAATTTAAAACACAAGAAATGGAACCATAGAATTTTGTTTCCTAGCTGTATTGAAATATCAAGAATAAGAGGCAAAAAACAAAGTTCCTTATTCATTGAGCATATCATGAATCTTTGGGCTGTTTTGCTGTAAATCTCATATTATAAAGGAGACATATGCTTATCTATCCTTTAACTGGTTAATTGATTCTTCCAGTTTATTTAAAATATGACACAAAATTCTGAAGATCACCTTTCCTCATTAAAATAAGTGTATTTTTAAAAATACAAACTATTGAAACCAAGAATATTCTTTTAAAAATAAGAATAATTTTTGAAATGTTCAAAGCTTACTTAGCTTTTAGAAATATGTAAAAGTTCAAACTATCATAGTAGTGGGGTCTAAGGTTAAAAAATAGTGCCAGGCCAGATTTTGAGGGTCCCCAAATGCAAGCTACCGTATTTGGACTTTAGAGTCTGTGATCTACAGGGGTGCTTGGAAGGCTCTATAACAGAAGGGTAGCTGGAGGAATAGAAGGCAAAATGTTAGGAAAATAATTCTGAAAATGTGCAAGAGAATTAGAAGAATTGAAGAGAAATACTCAAGACTAAAAGCATATTAGGAAATAAATGCAACAATTAACAAGTCACAATATTTCCTTTCAGAAATAGCTCTCCCCTCTTGGTTTTTATGACACGGAGATTTTCTGATTCCAAATCTGCCCTGTGTTTTCTTCTCTGTGTGACTTTTTCCTCCTCTGCGCGTGGAGGTTCCACATTGGTTATCTGCTCTTCTCCCCTCTCCTTTCCTCCCCTCCCTGCGTGTCTTCTTCCCTCTCTCCTCTCTTTTCTTCACCTTCTGTCCTCTCCTCTCCCCTTAACCTTCTTTCCCTTTTCCTTCCATTGCAGTTACTTCTTTCTCTCTCCTTTCTATTCCCTCTTTCCCTCCCTCCCTCTCCTCTTTCTCCCATCCCGTTTTCTCCTCTTTTAGTATATCTATATCCATATCTCTACCTGTATCTGTGTCTACATCTGTATTATCTATTTCCTTCAGAAAATTTATCTTTCAAGTATCATCTCTATGTGAATGATGACTCAGTATATAGCTCTAGGCCTTAGAAATGCAATCTTGTAGTCTCTCAAATTATACATTACAATTCCCCCATCAAAATATAGAACTGCAGTGATAAATTAGTTCTCTTGCAAAGGTAGAAACTCCCAGTGATACTTGTCTGACTTTCTGTGTAACCTTAGGAAAGTTAATAGACCTCTATGAAATCTTAGATCTCTCATCTGTAAAATGAAGAGAATAATAGTGCCTATTTCTGAGGGTCTGTTATAATAATTGGATTAGATTATTAATATAAAGCACATAGCCCTGTCTCATTTGTATAAAATAAGCTCTCAATAAAAAGTTTGCTCTTTCATTATTTTATAGTTTTGCAGGTAAAATAGAGAATGATTTAGAGCTTCTTTGGTATTTACTCTCTGTCTCAAGGATTATGGCTGGTTCTCAGTGATCGGTTTTAATCACAAATTACAAGGATACTGCTACTTCCTAATTATAAATACTGTAGAATGAGGATGCAAATTAACACTCAGTAATGCATTTACATGATTTGAGCCACTGTTCTTTTTCCTCTAAAATGAAAAGAGGAAGATAATTACTAACTTCATTAAGCCTTATTTTGAGTGTCAAAGAAATGGTATATTTGAAGACATATATATACTTAATTTCAACAAATTATAAGGTATTACTTAGACTAATGATATATAGAGGGATTGAGATAGACTACATTGTGACTTAAATAAATTTCCCCCGATCAAAATATTCTTGTGTTTAAAGTTTATTCCTAGATATCAACTTTGAAAGACATATAGACCAATAATATTTTTTCTGTTTTTCAATGTTGAGGGACTAGTATTTTAAATACTCTTATTCTTTCATTAACTAATTATTAACTAGTATTTGTTGAGGGACTAGTATTTTAAATACTCTTATTCTTTCATTAACTAATTATTAACTAAATTTTATCAGGTACTTATATTGAACCCAAAGGAATCATGAGTGATGTGGAATTTAAAAATAGCAAGCTTTAGTTCAGTACCAAATAAATATAAATAATTCATAAAAACTGTATGTGTAACATGACTATGGTTAAGACCTCATGCTTCGTCTCAGTCTCAATGTTTGAGCTTTACTGTATCGTAGACATCAGACAGTTCAGTACTCTCATTTTACCCTCAGAGAAATAAAAACTAGAGATCCAAAAACGGTGAATGTCTTGGCCTAAGGTATTTAGTGGCAGAATCGGAAATGGACAACAGGTCTCTTTTCCTCAGTTTGAGGCACTTTTTGTAATAGAACTCCAGGATAAGATTTATACATTTCAGAGGTGTCGTGGTGTCCCAATTTCCACGAGGAACTCCGGTCTGAAGCACTGGGTTTGAGGCTGCTGCATACAGCATCCTGTGAGCAATTGAAACTAGACCAAGCACAAAGGGAAAAAAAAGTTGGGGAAGTCTGTGTCCTGGAATAGTGAAGTGATTTATCAGAGAGGAAGTAAGACTGTCTCCATGTGGTGTCAGTGGCTCCTGGAAGCTGCAGAATTAGCTGGTCCTCAGATAATATGATCTCACAGAAAGAGGGAAAACCATCTCTTCTTCAGCAGCCTTACCCATCCCTGAGAAGGATTTGAATTGGCTTTGTTGAGGTAGACTGAGGCTCAAGGGCTCGCCTCAAGCATCGGGTGCAAGTCTCCTCCATGTATCTTTTCTTTCTCCTGGGAGGACCAGCTTCCCCAGAATAAGGAGAAGTAAATTGTAGACGCAGCGATAGGAAGACCATGGGCTCTACCTCTGTACCCTGAGACGAGGAAATGGAGGACATAATTTGCCCAGGTTCTCTCAAGTGGCAAAGCGGTAGAGACGGGTTTTGAACCCAAGTCTTTAGCCTCCAGAACCTGTGCTTTTAGCTACAGAGTGCAACTCTGCCTTAGGAAAAGCACATCAATCTTTGATTAGATAATAACAACCATGTGGCTGACAGGTCTTGGTGCTCCGGCCTGGTGTCAGGCCTGAGCCTCTGAGGTGGGAGAGCTGAGTTCAGGACATTGCTCCACCAGAAACCTCCCAGTCCCACATAATATCAATAGGCAAGAGTGCTCCCAGAGATCTCTGTCTCAACACTAAGACCCAGCTCCACCCAATGGCCAGCAAGCTCCAGTGCTGGAGGCCCCATGCCAAACAACTAGCAAGACAGGAACACAGCCCCATCCATTAGCAGAGAGGCTGCAAAAAAATCATACTAAGTTCACACACACCCCAAAACACACCACCGGGTGTGGTCCTGCCCACCAGAAAGACAAGATCCAGCCCCAGCCACCAGAACACAGGCACCAGTCCCCTCCACCAGGAATTCTACACAACCCACTGAACCAACCTCACCCACTGGGAGGCAGACACCAAAAACAACAGGAACTACAAACCTGCAGCCTGCAAAAAGGAGACCCCAAACACAGTAAGTCAAACACAATGAGAAGACAGAGAAATATGCAACAGATGAAGGAGCAAGGTAAAAACCCACCAGACCAAACAAATGAAGAGGAAGTAGGCAGTCTACCTGAAAAAGAATTCAGAGTAATGATAGTAAAGTAAAATCTTGGAAATGGAATGGAGAAAATACAGGAAACGTTTAACAAAGAACTAGAAGAACTAAAGAGCAAACAAATAATGATGAACAACACAATAAATGAAATTAAAAATCTCTAGAAAGAATCAATAGCAGAATACCTGAGGCAGAAGAACAAACAAGTGACCTGGAAGATAAAATAGGGGAAATAACTGCCACAGAGCAGAATAAAGAAAAAAGAATGAAAAGAACTGAGGACAGTCTCAGAGACCTCTGGGACAACATTAAACTCACCAACATTCGAATTATAGGGGTCCCAGAAGAAGAAGAGAAAAAGAAAGGGTCTGAGAAAATATTTGAAGAGATTATAGTTGAAAAATTCCCTAACATGGGAAAGGAAATAGTCAATCAAGTCCAGGAAGCGCCGAGAATCCCATACAGGATAAATCCAAGGAGAAACATGCCAAGACACATATTAATCAAACTATCAAAAATTAAATACAAAGAAAAATATTAAAAGCAACAAGAGAAAAGCAACCAGTAACATACAAGGAAATCCCCATAAGGTTACCAGCTGATCTTTCAACAGAAACTCTGAAAGTCAGAAGGGAGTGGCAGGATATATTTAAAGTGATGAAAGGGAAAAACCTACAACCAAGATTACTCTACCCAGCAAGGATCTCATTCAGATTCGACAGAGAAATTAAAACCTTTACAGACAAGCAAAAGCTAAGAGAATTGAGCACCACCAAACCAGCTTTACCACAAATACTAAAGGAACAACTCTAGGCAGGAAGCACAAGAGAAGGAAAAGACCTACAAAAACAAACCCGAAACAATTAAGAAAATGGTAATGGGAACATACATATCGATAATTACTTTAAATGTAAAGAGATTAAGCGCTCCAACCAAAAGACATGTACTGGTTGAATGGATACCAAAACAAGACCCACATACATGCTGTCTACAAGAGACCCACTTCAGACCTAGAGACACATACTGACTGAAAGTGAGGGGACGGAAAAAGATATTCCATGCAAATGGAAATCAAGAGAAAGCTGGAGTAGCAATTCTCATATCAGACAAAATAGACTTTAAAACAAAGACTGTTAACAAGAGACAAAGAAGGACACTACATAATGATCAAGGGATCAACCCAAGAACAAGGTATAACAATTGTAAATATTTATGCACCCAACATAGAAGTACCTCAATACATAAAGCAAATCCTAACAGCCATAAAAGGGGAAATTGAGAGTAACACAACAATAGTAGGGGATTTTAACACCCCACTTTCACCAATGGACAGATGATCCAAAATGGAAATAAATAAGGAAACACAAACTTTAACTGGCACATTAAACAAAATGGACAAAAAGGATATCTATAGGACATTCCACCCAAAAACAACAGAATACACTTTCTTCTAAAGCGCACATGGAACATTCTCAAAGATAGATCTTATGTTGGGTCACAAATCAAGCCTTGGTAAATTTACAAAAATTAAAATCAAATATCTTTTCCAACCACAATGCTATGAGACTAGATATCAATTACAGGAAAAACACTGGAAAAAATACAAACACATGGAGCCTAAGCAATACTCTACTAAATAACCAAGAGATCACTGAAGAAATCAAAGGGGAAATCAGAAAATACCTAGAAACAAATAACAGTGAAAACAGGATGACCCCAAATCTGTGGGATGAAGCAAAAGCAGTTCTAAGAGGGAAGTTTATACCAATACAGTCCTACCTCAAGAAACAAGAAAAATCTGAAATAAACAACCTAACCTTACACCTAAAGCAATTAGAGAAAGAAGAACAACAAAAAAACCCCCCAAAGTTAGCAGAACAAAACATAAAGATCATATCACAAATAAATGATAAAGAAATGAAGGAAACAGTAGCAGAGATCAATAAAACCCAAAGCTGCTTCTTTGAGAAGATAAACAAAACTGATAAACCATTAGCCAGACTCATCAAGAAAAAAAAGGAGAAGACTCAAATCAACAGAATTAGAAATGCAAAAGGGGAAGTAACAATTGACACTGCAGAAATACAGAGGACCATGAGAGATTATTACAAGCAACTATATGCCAAAAAAATGGACAACCTGGAAGAAATGGACAAATTCTTAGAAAAGCACAGCCTTCCGAGACTGAACCAGGAAGAAATAGAAAATATGAACAGACCAGTCACAAGCACTGAAATTGAAACTGTGATTAAAAATCTTCAAACAAACAAAAGCCCAGGACCAGATGGCTTCAAAGGCGAATTCTCTCATTTAGAGAAGAGCTAACACCCATCCTTCTCAAACTCTTCCAAAGTATAGCAGAGGAAGGAACACTCCCAAACTCATTCTACAAGGCCACCATCACCCTGATACCAAAACCAGACAAAGATGTCACAAAAAAAGAAAACTACAGGCCAATATCACTGATGAACATAGATGCAAAAATCCTCAACAAAATACTAGCAAACAGAATCCAACAGCACATTAAAAGGATCATTCACCATGATGAAGTGGGGATTATCCCGGGAATGCAAGGATTCTTCAGTATATGCAAATCAATCAATGTGATACATCATATTAACAAATTGAAAGATAAAAACCATATGATCATCTCAATAGATGCAGAGAAAGCTTTTGACAAAATTCAACACCGATTTATTAGAAAAACTCTCCAGAAAGTAAGCATAGAGGGAACTTACCTCAACATAATAAAGGCCATATATAACAAACCCACAGCCACCATCGTTCTCAATGGTGAAAAACTGAAAGCATTTCCTCTAAGATCAGGAATAAGACAAGGTTACCCACTCTCACCACTGTTATTCAACATAGTTTTGTAAGTTTTAGCCACAGCAATCATAGAAGAAAAAGAAATAAAAGGTATCCAAATCAGAAAAGAAGTAAAACTGTCAGTGTTTGCAGATGACATGATACTATACGTAGAGAATCCTAAAGATGTTACCAGAAAATGACCAGAGATATTCAATGAATTTGGTAAAGTAGCAGGATACAAAATTAATGCACAGAAATCTCTTACATTCCTATACATTAATGATGAAAAATCTGAAAGAGAAATTAAGGAAACACTCCCATTTACCACTGCAACAAAAAGAATAAAATACCTAGGAATAAACCTACCTAAGGAGACAAAAAACCTGTATGCAGAAAACTATAAGAAACTGATGAAAGAAATTAACGATGAAAGCAAACAGTTGGAGAGATATATCATGTTCTTGGATTGGGAGAATCAACATTGTGAAAATGGCTCTACTACCCAAAGCAATCTACAGATTCAATGCAATCCCTATCAAACTACCACTGGCATTTTTCACCGAACTAGAACAAAAAATTTCACAATTTGTATGGAAAAACAAAAGACCCCAAATAGCCAAAGGAATCTTAAGAAAGAAAAACGGAGCTGGAGGAATCAGGCTCCCTGACTTCAGGCTATACTACAAAGCTACAGTAATCAAGACAGTACGGTACTGGCACAAAAGCAGAAATATAGATCAATGGAACAGGATAGAAAGCCCAGAGATAAACCCATGCACATATGGTCACCTTATTTTTGATAAAGGAGGCAAGAATATACAATGGAGAAAAGCCAGCCTCTTCAATAAGTGGTGCTGGGAAAACTGGACAGCTACATGTACAAGCATAAAATTAGAACACTCCCTAACACCATACACAAAAATAAACTCCAAATGGATTAAAGACCTAAATGTAAGGCCAGATACTCTAAAACTCTTAGAGGAAAACATAGGCACAACACTCTATGACATAAATTACAGCAAGATCCTTTTGATCCACCTCCTAGAGAAATGGAAAGAAAAACAAAAACAAATGGGACCTAACAAAACTTAAAAGCTTTCCTGCAGCAGAGGAAACCATAAACAAGAGGAAAAGACAATCCTCAGAATGGGAGAAAATATTTGCAAATGAAGCAACCGACAAAGGATTAATCTCCAGAATTTACGAGCAGCTCATATACTCAATAGCAGAAAACCGAAAACCCAATCAAAAAATGGGCAGGGGCTTCCCTGGTGGCATGGTGGTTGAGAGTCCGCCTGCCAATGCAGGGGACACGGGTTCGTGCCCCTGTCTGGGAAGATCCCACATGCCGCGGAGCGGCTGGGCCCGTGAGCCATGGCCACTGAGCCTGCGCCTCCAGAGCCTGTGCTCCGTATCGGGAGAGGCCACAACAGTGAGAGGCCCGCGTACCGCAAAAAAAAAAAAAAATGGGCAGAAGACCTAAATAGACATTTCTCCAAAGAAGATATACAGATTGCCAACAAACACATGAAAGGATGCTCAACATCACTGATCATTAGAGAAATGCAAATCAAAACTACCATGAGGTATCACCTCACAGCAATCAGAATGACCATCACCAAAAAATTTACAAACAATAAATGCTGGAGAAGGTGTGGAGAAAAGGGAACCCTCTTGCACTGTTGGTGGGAATGTAAATTGATACAGCCACTATGGAGAACAGTATGGTGGTTCCTTAAAAAAACTAAAAATAGAATTACCATAGGACCCAGCAATCCCCCTCCTGGGCATATACCCTGAACAAACCATAATTCAAAAAGAGACATGTACTACAATGTTCATTGTAGCACTCTTTACTATAGATAGGACATGAAGGCAACCTAAGTGTCCATCAACAGATGAATGGATAAAGAAGATGTGGCACATGTATACAATAGAATATTACTCAGCTATAAAAACAAACGAAATTGAACTATTTGTAGTGAGGTGGATGGATCGAAAGTCTGTCATGCAGAGTGAATTAAGTCAGAAAGAGAAAAACAAATACCCTATGCTAATACGTATATATGGAATCTAAAGAAAAAACGAAAAAAAAATGTTCTGATGAACCTAGGGGCAGGACAGGAATAAAGACGCAGACGTAGAGAATGGACTTGAGGATACTGGGAGGGGAAGGGTAAGCTGAGACGAAGTGAGAGAGTTACATTGACATATATACACTACAAATGTAAAATAGATAGCTAATGGGAAGCAGCTGCATAGCACAGGGAGATCAGCTCGTGCTTTGGGACCACCTAGAGGGGTGGGATATGGAGCGTGGGAGGGAGATGCAAGAGGGAGGAGATATGGGGATATGTATATATATAATTGATTCACTTTGTTATACAGTAGAAAGTAGCTCAACATTGTAAAGCAATTATACTCCAATAAGATTGTTAAAAAAAAAAGATATATACTTTTCAAACATTAACTGAGTTATTTTTTTAAAGTTTTGTCAGTGATCCCTGAAGTTAGATAATTAGAGTATTCTTGACAAATCCTCTTATGTTAATTATTTAAATAATTATTTAACCAAATCCTCATGTAGACTTAGGCTGAGGCATATTCATGCAGTGTCCTAATAGAGCTTTATTCCTGATAGTTTCCATTTATTTATACTCTGATGTGATTTAAATAATGTTATGAAAATTATTTAAGGGCATCTTCTCTTTATGTAATGCACATATTAAACCATTTTCATAGTCACTCATTTATTACAATAAATTTTTTGTCCAGAAAGTACTGTAACCCCTCCTGCCTTAAAATACTTACTGTTTTTAATAGTAAGTAGCTTAAACTTAAGTCAATTTGTATATTTATATTTATATATACAGTCTCTAAAATATGGGAACTCAAATATGGGATGTTGATATTTTAAGAGATCATTATTAAAACTGCCTTATGAATTTAATTATATTGCTTAGATAAGAGCTTTCTTTTTTAGCATAGAAAATGTTTCATTTGAAATGCAGATCAAAACTACAATGAGGTATCACCTCACACTGGTTAGAATGGGCATTATCAGAAAATCTACAAACAACAAATTCTGGAGAGGGTGTGGAGAAAAAACCCTCTTGCACTGTTGGTGGGAATGTAAACTGATATAGTCACTATAGAGAACAGTATGGAGGTTCCTTAAAAAACTAACGATAGAATTACCATATGGCCCAGCAATCCCACTCCTGGGCATATACCCTGAGAAAACCATAATTCAAAAAACACATGCACACCAGTGTTCATTGCAGCACTATTTACAATAGCCAGGTCCTGGAAGCAACCTAAATGCCCATCGACAGATGAATGGATAAAGAAGATGTGGCACATATATACAATGGAATATCACTCAGCCATAAAAAGGAACGAAATTGGGTCATTTGTCCAGATGTGGATGTATCTAGAGACTGTCTTACAGAGTGAAGTTAAGTCAGAAAGAAAAAGATAGTGTATATTAACGCATATATGTGGAATCTAGAAAAATGGTACAGAAGAACTGGTTTGCAAGGCAGAAACAGAGACACAGATGTAGACAACAAACGTATGGACACCAAGCCGGGGTGACAGGGTGGTGGTGGGATGAACTGGGAGATTGGGATTGACATATATACACTAATACGTGTAAAATGGATAACTAATAAGAACCTGCTGTATAAAAAATGAAATAAAATTCAAAAAATTTGTCTCATTTGAATGAATGCTAAAATAAAGTATTTAAGAAAATCACATCAAAGTATTACATAATTATTTTTTGTTTTTATTTTTCTTTTTGAGTTACTAAGTGTAATAGCAGACATTAATGAGAGCTAGTCTACTTACTACCTTACTCTCAAAGTAATCACTGTGATAGTTTTTCTTTTCTATAATTCTTAGTGACAATACGCCTCATTTGTTTGAAATCATCAAGGAGGAAGTTGTTAGGCAATGAAGTGTAGTTCCTTCAAATTTAAACATTAAATTATATCTGCTCGTGAAATTTAGTCTTGAAATTATTTTCCTCTTCTTTGTCACAATGTTGAAAACATTGAGGATTATATACACATGTATATAATCTTAGAATTATCATTCATAACATCAAACATCACAGTGTTACATTTGGGTTTTCATACATTGATATTTTAAGAGCTATTATGGTGCAAAGTGTCGTTCAGCCCAAGCTTGTGTTATTTATTTGTATTTTAATCTGGGCTTGTAAATTTGATCCAGTGTTGTTTTAGATGGCCAAAAGTTTGCTTTAATCTCTCTCATTTCATTTTCTTATTGCCGCTCCCAATGTTAAAATGTTTCAGAAATAAGCAGCTTCTGAGGTTGTAAGTAAATTAAGAATTAATAAATTATTACCTCAGAGTAGTGGCTTTAGACACTAAACACTTTACAAAGATTTAAAATGTATTAATTCGATTTTATGAACTTCCGGTTTCTTCTTTAGAATTATTTTACTTAATTTTAGAAAAATGCTTTCTTTAGAATTACGATAGGTATTATCAGTTTTCTGGTTGAAAGCCAGGCAGCTCCTTCCTTCTTACGTGCAGTAGCTCTGGTTTGTGTGGTTGTTTGCCATTTGCAGATCCATGTACCCAGGAAAATCTTCTCCCCCCAAGGGTGTGGTCATTAATGGTCAAGATCACATGCACAAGTTACCCAAACATATTCAGTGGGAATCAGGAGAAGTCAGCTGGAGGGCATCTGGGAAAGGATTTGTCATCGATAAATAGGTGCCCACGGAAGAAAATGTAGTTGTCTTTGTTGGACATTGCAGTTTTTGCCTGTGACACCTAGAATCTCATTAGCCATCTAGCAACGGAAAAACAAACAAAAAACAAACATAAAATTACCAGCACGCTGAGAATGGCAGGGCAGAGGGTTGCAAATAAGCTCGATTTGTGATGTGGTGTCAGGATTGAGCTGAAGTTTGTTTATAGTTACCAGTAGCAGTGAACATTGTCTTCAATACTAAGGGCAAGATTGTATCTGAGGTAGTTGAAACTACTACATAAGTGGATTCTTGACAAACCATATGCTGCTGGATTTGGTACTAATATTCAAGGGTAAATAGAGAGGATGCGTCCTTCAAATGCAATTCTTCATTCCCACGTGTCATTTTTCTCTTCTCTCTCCTGGCTACATTTCTAAGTATTGAGTAATGAGAAACAATATATACAACATGCAGTAGACTCATGGACTGCAGTGCTGGTGTGGAATGTTCTAATCCTTTAATTTTGTGACTCCTTTAGGAATGCTATGTCATTAGTATTTAAATCACTTCATAAATATTTCACTTTAAATACCATTGTAATATCTTGTGTATGCCTTAATTTGTGTGTAACATAATGGATTTGTATAGTGAGACAATTTCATCAGGGCACTTATACGATTAAAAAGAGATTTAATGGAACACTTTATCGTTACTTTGAGTTGACCATGGAACAGAAAGCAAGAGACTATTTCTTGCAGAAATAGCTTCTTATATTTAGATGCTTTGTTTTTTTAAAGAAAAATCAACATATACATGCCACCCAATACACATTCAGGAAAATTGTAGACACTACAGCTTTGGTGGAAGAGGTAAGCAGAGAGAAGCAGGGAATAAAACCGTCAAAGTCCTGAGATAACCTTGTATGAGGAGATTGAGGGATGGGGTAGCAAAGGAATAGGGGAGCACAGATGAAGGTTAAAATGGGGGGCATTTTATTTATTTATTTATTTACATCTTTATTGGAGTATAATTGCTTTACAATGGTGTGTTAGTTTCTGCTTTATAATAAAGTGAATCAGTTATACATATGTTCCCATATCTCTTCCCTCTTGCATCTCCCTCCCTCCCACCCTCCCTATCCCACCCCTCTAGGTGGTCACAAAGCACCGAGCTGATCTCCCTGTGCTATGCGGCTGCTTCCCACTAGCTACCTATTTTACATTTGGTAGTGTATATATGTCCATGCCACTCTCTCACTTTGTCCCAGCTTACCCTTCCCCCTCCCCGTGTCCTCAAGTCCATTCTCTAGGTCTGCGTCTTTATTCCTGTCCTGCCCCTAGGTTCTACAGAACCATTTTTTTAAAAATTATTTAATTTTTTGGCTGGCTTGGGTTTTCCTTGCGGTGTGTGGGCCTCCCACTGTGGAGCACAGGCTCCAGGTACACAGGCTTCAGTAGTTGTGGCTCGCGGGCTCTAGAGCACAGGCTCAGTAGTTGTGGCCCATGGGCTTAGTTGCTCTGCAGCACATGGGATCCTCCCGGACCAGGGCTCGAACCTCGTCCCCTGCAGTGGCAGGCAGACTCTCAACCACTGTGCCACCAGGGAAGCCCCCAAATGTGGGTAATTTCTTAAGCTTATGAAAGCTTTACTTTCCTTGACCTTCTTTTCATTGTTCTTCCATTAGAGTGTCGTTATAGAATATTCAAGAATTTGAGGGCCATATGGACACATTCTACAGGAAAAGCATCTAAAAAGATAATATCCCCAGCATTTCCCTGTGCACATGATGGAAAAATTGAGGTTTATTTTTTCTTCCTCCTCTCTTAAAGGTGTATGTGATGAAGACCCGAGAGGCACATTTCTTTCCCAGAGCATCCGATTCTTTATATAGTTAGTTCTTATTTTCATTGAAAGTCCTCTTGAACTTACTAAAGAGAGGATTATATCTTGTGCTTTGCATCTTCTGTAGTATCCAGATAGCTAAGCAATAATTGCTGAACCATTAAAAATGTACTTTTAAAGATTTGTCTCATTATCATGACAGCATTCTGTCATGTGTTCTTGCTTGCCCTCAATCATTATATTCTTAATCATGAAGTAAAGATTTTGAGATATTTTTAAATTCCATTCATATTTGGGAAAAGAAAATTTGGAGGAAATATGACTCCAAATTACACACAAGAGCAAAAGTGACATTTAACTTGCAGAAATCCTTTAATAAAACCATTAAGGCTGTATGCTAGTGTCTATATATTGACTCTTTTAACTGTGTATTATAAGATGTTGATCCTGAAAACAAAGGGACACTATAATAGAGAGCTGAGTCATTGTTTTCAGGGAAAAGCATGCTGATGTCTTGTGAAGAAAGTTACAAAGTGCAGCAGCATTGAGGAGACTCGCAGCTCACTCTAAATTTTAAGGGAAATTAGTGCCAGTAAGTGTATATTAAAATCACGACTGACTTATCTCTAGAAAGCAGAAATAGGTTCTCCTTGAATATTACCTATTTTTTCCTACAAACTGACTTCCCAGGGTTAGAGCCAATGGAAGAAAATAACATCAAGCTTGTATTTTTATAAACTTTGCTTAAAGGGAAGTTCAAGGGATAGGAAATATGAAAGAAAATTTAGGGGACATGGAGGCTAAATTAGAATGTCCAAAGAATGTTTAGAAAGTATCGCAGAAGGATAGAATAAGAGAGAATTAGGGGAGACAATATTGAAAGAAAACAGTGACTGAGAATTTTTCACAGTTGATGAAACACGTAGTCCTCATATTGTTGAAGCCTAAGCAGTCCTGAAGAGTATTTTTATTTTTAATCCATATCCCAGTAAAATGCAGAGAAGAAAGAAAAAGAGAAACTTACAAAAAGTGAGTTATCTTACAATGATCAGGCTTAGTAGGTTACCAATAGATTTTTCAAAGGTAACAGTAGATGTCAGAAGATGAGGGAACACAGCTGGGTCATATTTCACTTGTTTAAAGTTTAGCAAGTTCAAAACAACCACGTTCACCAGCAGGTGTAGACAGATCACGGCTTATTAAGTGCTCTAGAGCATACACTAGTCTTCAGATGCTTTGCATTGTGAACTGAGCTGAATCTCCGTAGCACTTTCAATACCAGAATAAAATCATCAAAGTTGTTGCTTCTTTTAAAGAATAGCCATATACCATTTGAATGAACATCATATGAATTTTGACTACATTGTAGTCCAGGACACGTGTCTTCTCTGCCTCTGTGCTGTTAATTTGTCACCAAACACTTTCTCACTTGAGCTGGGATGAGTTAGAGCAAGCAGATAGAGGACTGATCTTATCTATACTGTTCTCTGGTGTCAAGGAAGGCATGGCAAATAGCAAAATAATAACTGTGTCACTATTTGAGACAATTGAATACAATCAAGTTGGAGAAATCAGGTGGCTGTGGAGTAAACTTCATTCAAATTGGAACATGCTCAAAAACACATAAATATAGTGAAATAGAGGGATGTAACACACGGTATTGAGTATGGTTATATTAAATTTGCATATGGCACAAACATATTCTAACGTCTTCAAATTTCTGGGAGTAGAAAAAGTAGTATGAAACCATGACTTGACAAGAAAGGATGAAATTAAAAGTCACTTTAGAAAATGATAAGGGAATTTACTTCTAATAGAACAAACTGGAAAATAGTAATAGAGGATTTGAAAAGAAAAGGATTTTTCCTAAAAGAAAATTTTGAGAAGAAATACTGATGATCAAATAAGTTGATACTGTGTGGCAGAAATAACAATAATGACTAATTTGACAAATGAACAAATGAGGTGGAATTTAATGCTGAAAAATATACCATGGGGGCTGGTAATCAGAATTAAGGGAGTCTAAGGTACATTTTTATTTTTCAATGTCAATATTTTCCAGGAGATCATGGTAAAATTAACTTTTTAAAGTTAAAGTTTAAAATTAACAATTTAAAGGTAGTCAATGAGGAATAGAAATAGAACATCAAATGTCTAAATCAAGAGTAGAAAGGTGAGGGGGGGCCTGAAAACTAATCAATTCTAAGGAAGATCAAATTAATAAGAAAGAGGACAAATTAATAAGAGAATAAGCAGGGTTAAAGGAAAGAATGAAAAATGGCTAGTAACAACAAATACAAATATATCAATAATGATGACAAATTACCAGTTAAAAAGGAGATTGTAAGGTTTTTTTCCTTCAAATCCAGCTATATACCACTTATAAGAAAACAGATTGAAACTTAAAAATTAGAGGATAAAGTTAGTGTTGGTGTATTGACACAGAAAATGGAAGTACTTCCAATCAAAAATCATTAATAGGGCTAATGATTAATGATGGTCACTACAAGATGATAATGAAAAATTCTCCAAGAAGCTTCTACACTTTAAAATTGGAGTATACATTACAACTTATGGAATTTGGCAGAATCACAAGTAGAATCTGACAAAATATCAGAGGAGACAACATTACAGTTGTACTATTTTCTGCATAATATAGGAAAGCTTTATGGGGTAAAAATTCTTCATTGGACTTGAAGAAATATGGTGCCAAATAAAAGCTTTATCCTTAAATTTTGAACAATCCACTTGACATTTCTGAGCTTCAGGTGTCTCAATTGTAAAATGATTTACTTGCGTTACATGTTTTTATGAGTTCAAACGTTCTCATACAAATAATGCTATTTATGATAATACTTTTAAAACCATGTGCACAACTTCTTCCAGGAAGATGGAGTAGACATACTTTTCCCTGTTCCTTCAATTAAGTATAATTTAACCCCTGGGCATTATATATAAACCATTATATTTAAGCAGACTCTGAAAGGTATAGAGTAGAGGCAGATTAGCCAGGGACTTCAGGACATGAGGGACAATGTGATGGTGAGTTCTCTGGGCAACCCAGAGATGCCAATGGATGCAAACAGTATAGACCCCAACAAAAGCCTGCTCTCTCTAGCTAGATGACCAGGAAAGAGGACAATAACTGTACAGAAAACATTTGGCCAATACTGCTCTACTCCAGCCACAAACCCCAGGAAAAAAATGTAGCCCCATCTATAGTCACAAAAGCAAAGGTCCAGTGGGGAGCCTGGACTTCCGTACTTTGCAGGTTGTAATGAGGTGACTGAAGTATTCCCATTGCTGTGCCAGGGTGGTATCAGAGAAGGCTGAGTAGGGAATCGGGATTTTCATTCCTTCCAGGAGTTAACTAAGAAGCTCTTTTCAACAGTGCCAGTGAAGACCATGTGGAGGGTGTGATGAGCAATCAGCCACTTTGAGTTTCCGCCTAGGCAGTCTTACATTATAGCAACCCTGCTCACACCCAGGATCTGGATGTTGAGGTAGGGCAGCTCCACAAGTTGCCACCCTGCTTTTCCTGGGCACCTTTACAAATGACCACTCAGACTTGAGCCCTTGAAAAATTAGTGTCCTCTTCCCCAAGCACCTTCTAAGTGATAGGTGCTTGCTACCCTGCTATCTTTTCCGGTTCCCTCGTGACCTGCGTGGAAGGACTGTCTTCTCCTGGCTCACTGTGCTCCCTTTCTGGGATCTGTAAGCGATAAACCCTATGACTCTGTTTCCTTTGTGTGAGTGTACTGAAACTGCACCTTCAGTCAGACTGCCCCTCCTGGATGTTAACTTCCACGAAGTCGGAGCCCCGTGTCTAGGGAGCGACCTGATGACCCCGTGTGGGTGGCTTGTGATCCGCATTCAGCAGGTCATCACCTGCATATTCTTAAGACACGGGCGCTGGGTTTTCCAACAATGAGGGCCTGGACTTCAACCCCCAACCTGGCAGAAATGGTGTGTCTCACACCTTCCCCAAGAGGGTGCTGACAAAGGAGGCCCTAGTGGAGAGTAGGGACTTTCACCAGTGACCAGTGATAACAGGGCAGCCCCTGTCTCCCACAGTGTCAGTGCAGGCCATGTGGAAAACTGTAGCAAGACCCTCCTGCACTTCCCGGTAGCGTGGTATTAGCAGAGGCCTAGGAGAAAACCAGAATTCTGTGTTCAATGAGAAGTCTTAACTGTCCTGTGCTGTTCATGGGATTCTAAAATTTAATTTTCAACAGTTTGAGGTATTAGGTGCTTATGATTTTCTAACATTGAAAGGTCATGAATTTATAGAAACTTTAATCTTTCTTTTCTACTTATAAACCATACAATTCCCTTCCTGATCTCAGCTCTTTCTTGTCATGCTTTGCCCAAAATAGTTAATATCAACCAACACATACAACTATGACTCATTGTCATACAACTATGTGTTGTATGACACATACAACTACGAGTTGTATGACACATACAACTATGACATTATTTTTTTACCTTGCAGCAGAGAGGCATATAATCATGCTATTAAATTTGAAACTTTTACAAAAAATTTTGCTTATACAAAATATATATTTTCCAATAATCTGTATAAAAATTCCTTATCACTCACCATCTGAATACTAGGCCAATGACACATAAAGATGTGTTACCACAGCACCTCAATTCTACATACAAATCTCTGGGGTTTTTTTAGTGTAGGTTAAGCTATTCCATAGGAACAAAGGAACCTCAATATCTCAGTTACTTTAATACAACAAAGTTTTATTTCCTGCTCAAACAAATGGAGATATTTTTGTTTGTATAGGTCTTCTGAATACTTCTCTTTTATGTAGTGGCTCAGAGAGCAGACTCTTCCCATCAGTACTTTCACTTTTCCTCAGTCTTGGGGGCCCACCCCAGATTCTTGGTGTCTAATTGGGCAGTGAGGGAGAAGAAGGAGGGCATGTTCATGGGCATTTCCATGGCTGGGCCAGAAATTGATATCTGTTCATCCCAGTGGCCCAGACTGATCACATGGTCCCACCCAGCTGTAAGGGGGGTTTGCTAATGTAGCTTTTATGTGTGCCCAGGAAGAAGAAGAAAACTGCCTATTGGTCAGCACAAAGGCCTCACTAACTTGGAGCCTGGAGAATTTGGTTGCTGGGTGGACAGCCCACTTAAAGTATTCTTAGAAAAAACCAGAAAAGTGGATTTTGTTGTCTAAATAGCAATCTGCATGCCAAATATAAGCTTAAATTTCTAAGAAGTCTTAGGACATAGGGCAGTTAGGATCACTATAAATGCACAATGTTTTTGAAATTCCCATTTTACTTAAAAGTTCTGATATTGCAATTTACTACATAATATATCAATGTTAATTTAACATAAAAAGAAAACTCTTTTGCAACTACACACATTTTGGTAAAATGGGTACCCTTCCAAATATGAAATACTTCAATCTGTGCTTACCAAATATATATTCAGCACTTATTTGATGACAGACATACAGTGGGGGAATGGGAGGTAGCAGTGAACAGGATGACATGGCTGCTGCCTTCATGGAGTTTGGAGTTTAACTGATGTGGCCTTTCTCTAGCCACACCCCTAAATGCCCCATTTGGTAAATGTGCCCCAACTTGAGAAATTGTCTTAAACACTGCTGAGAGGGATGTAGATTTAATTATTTAAAGGATTCTCATATTTAAGCTGGTTTCAATGATCATTTCAGGTTTTACAGCTATTGAGTCATTCAAACAGGATCAGATCTCAGGTCTGGAATATTTTACCTTCCTGTCAATGCTGATATGAAAAACAAGGGGATTCAGTGATCTTATGCAGTGTCAGAAGTGAGATAAGATTTAGATAGAAGTAATATCTGGAACTCTGGGAGTGTTTAAAATATTAGAAAGAGCTCAAGTTTTTGTTTATTTGTTTTGTGTTAGGTTAATATGTGATCCAACATTTTGATCAAGTATTTAAGGATTTTTTCATTAGATGATGATTAATAAATCAAAACTGTATTTTATAGTCTTTAATAAACAATCACATTATAAAATAAATTATTTCTCCAAAATGTGTTAAATAATATAGTAGTACACTTTCCCCAAATATGTAAAGATCTACTTAACAACACACAGGAATTTAGAGCATTTGCCACTATGTTAATTAAGGGTAAATAGACTGATCTGAATTACATTTGTACTGGTTAATATCTCAGAAGGCAGTCGAAAATTTCCCGTTTAGAGTTAATGACAGACACTGAAAAGTCCATTGGATTTAAAGGTGGTACTTTTCAAGAACTTAAAAGAGAGGAAATAATCAGTAGGTGCAATGCCTATAATTATAATTGTCTCTTATTTTCATCAGAGACACTTTGGCATTCTTATCATATGTCCCGAATGTCAAAAGCAAACCATAATTATTCCAAAATCATTTGCCCT
Organism: Aethalodelphis obliquidens; assembly: GCF_003676395.1. NCBI lineage: Eukaryota > Metazoa > Chordata > Mammalia > Artiodactyla > Delphinidae > Aethalodelphis > Aethalodelphis obliquidens. The sequence continues at coordinate 3,444,070 of NW_020837969.1, forward strand.
TATAAGCGTAGTATTAGGATTTTGCGCACACAAGACATGCACTGAAATAATACCAGTGTAAATGCTAATTGTTTCATAATGTATCAAAAGAGTTTACACTTATTACTTTTTAAAGCCACAGGTGGAAAACAATGAGGAACAAAATGCTTTCTATTTCATTCTAAAGATTCTCGTCCTGTCCTGTCAAGCAGTGTTGGTTTCTGCCACCATTTTATGTACAAGGCGGCATGAGGTTTGTTAGCTTGACTTAACGTTTCAAAAGCAGGAGTCTTTTCTGTTTAAGCTCAATGCCAGTTCTCTGTGGACTGCCTGCTGCTTCCCAACTATGTATCTAGAATTTTGTAGTTTAATTGCCACTTGCACAGTGGTATTGTACATAAACACAGCAGCTGCTACTGTATGTTGGAAGTGGCTTAGAAAAATCTATGGACACTGTTCAGCTTTGACTCAAAAGCCAAAAAATTTAGACGCAGCTGCATTACTCTAACAGCTTGCAATATAACGCCTTAACGGAAAGAATGCAACTCATTGGGAGTCTACTTACAATATGTTTGCAACCACACTAGAGAAAATTGCATGGAGCCATGTGGTCTAGTGGTAAAACTTCCCAGAAATGAAGATCATCTCTCCCTTTTTTGCTAGTCACACAGGTCCTTATCTTTTGTTCCTTAGTATTCTGTATTGCTAGAGATAGCCACTACAGATACGAAAGCTAATATGAAACTTGGATATCTTCCTGTTACCAGGTAGAGATCATGTTCTTCTTTGGTTAAACCAATTAAAAGTGTGAAACCAAAGGAGAAATGCACAGAAACCTTGACAGAAGACCTCTGTTGCAGCAGTTTGCTGACTTTTTTTTTTTTTTTTTTTTTTTTGTGGTACGCGGGCCTTTCACTGTTGTGGCCTCTCCCGCCGCGGAGCACAGACTCCGGACGCGCAGGCCCAGCGGCCATGGCTCACGGGCCCAGCCGCTCAGCGGCATGTGGGATCTTCCCGGATCGGGGCACGAACCCGTGTCCCCTGCATCGGCAGGCGGACCGCCACCAGGGAAGCCCAGTTTGCTGACTTTAATGAACACTCTGTTATGTGGAAGAGGTTGACTGATGTCACATTTAAATGTAGTCATGAAAAAACACTTCTCAGTTTGTACTTGTGTCTCTACATATATATTTTTTTGAAGCAGAAAAATTAGAAAGCCTTTTTTTCACAGACAAAGAAAATGCAGGGCATTGCAGTAAAAGAAGAAATCAAGACAACTTCATTTGTTTTATACTTCCTTGATGTTTATCACCCCCTCACCTTATGCAGAGTTTTCCATATTTCAGTATTTAGCAGTCCAAGTAGCATCCTTAGAAGAATAAAACTTCCCCTTGGAATTAGACGCTAGACATTATAGGTTCACTATGGTATATTATTGTTACCTTACTGTTATTCTTTGTCTTTCTGATGAATTTTAGAGTGTCCAAGTTTATCTAGCAAGATCTTAAGCTCAACTCTGTCCAAAATATTATTTTTTTTAATCCTTGTGTGAACGGGGGTCATCTAAGTGCAGTTCCATATGCCAGTAATTGGTTCCATCAATTTTGGTGTTTTAAATATGTGAAAGAGAAAATATTAGGGTGTGTGGACTAAGGGATTCTTTTATAGTATAGTAAATCCAAATCCAATGTCTAGTTCCTAGTATTTGAAAAATAGTCAGGACTATTTATTTTCTTTCTCAGCGTTATAAATATTGAGACAGCTATGTCTACTATGAGCTATGTCTACCCTTGTTCACAGTCACATTAAGGAATTCTTCTGAGGTAAATATTCTGCAATAACAACATAGCTGTAAAGGGTTTTCAAAGCTTTTATTAACTCAACAGAAGTATTTCTTAGTTTTTAACTAATTAAATCAAATGACTCCAGTTCAAAATTATAAGAAATGGCTAAATAAGTTGTCAATGTAGAAATTTGAATGCAATAGAAGTATATTTAATATCATTAAGAAATCTTTACACTACATATTTTTAAATGTATCATGTTGAATATTATCCCAGTTTTTGGAGGAAGGGTTGATCTCAATATTTCAATAGTGGTTAACAGCAGATAGTGGAATTATAAGCACTTTTAAATTTTTTGTTTGCCTTATTTATCTTTTGCTCATTTTCTACAGTTACTCAGTAAATAAAATTTAAATTTTATACACGATTTTCTATAAAACTTTTGACTACGCCAGGATAGCAGTGTAGTACCTGTAAACTCAAGGTTTCTTAATGACTTAATTTATGTAGTAAGAAAATTTGGTCACATTAATATCTAGGGTGAGGGATAAAGGGAGAAGAAATGAACACACTCAATATAAAAGATATATCTGAAAATTGATCACAGTGTAGATAATTGCTACAACAACAGCAGAGTACATTAATGAAACTAATGAAAAGCAAAGATATAGAACTATACTCCAAGTCTATAAATTCTATACGTACATATGTGCTACATCTTCTTTATCCATTCATCTGTTGATGGACATTTAGGCTGCTTCCATGCCTTGCTATTATAAACAGCACTGCAATGAACACTAGAGTACATGACTCTTTTCAAATTATGGTTTTCTCCAGATATATGCCCAGGAGTGGAATTGCAGAACCATATGGTAGCTCTAGTTTTAGTTTTTTAAGGAACCTCCATACTGTTCTCCAGAGTCGCTGTACCAATTTACATTCCCACCAACAGTGTAGGAGCGTTCCCTTTTCTCCACACCCTCTCCAGCATTCATTAATTGTAGACTTTTTGATGATGGCTGTTCTGACTGGTGTGAGGTGATACCTCATTGTAGTTTTGATTTGCATTTCTCTGACAGTTAGTGATGCTAAGCATCTTTTCATGTGCCTTTTGGCCATCTGCGTGTCTTCTTTGGAGAAATGTCTAGTTAATTCTTCTGCCCATTTTTTGATTGGGTTGTTTGTTGTTTAGATATTGAGTTATATGAGCTGTTCTTATATTTTGGAGATTAATCTCTTCTCAATCGCATCATTTCCAAATATTTTCTCCCATTCTGTATGTTGTCTTTTTCAAATCTTAATTTCTACCAGGTAAAAAAATAGTGATCTTTTAGTACATAATGCTATTTGACATTGAAAATAATAACAATCTACCAAAACAAATTCTGTGGACGGTTTCCATGAATTCACGTTTATGGATTTGGTATTGAAGAGTAAGATAACAATTGTGAAATATATTTTATTGTGAAAAAGAAATCAAATGAAGCAAATATATAACTGCAAAGCAGCTTTGCCTCTTTTTCTTTTTTAGTAATGTTAGCAAATAATAATGGTTTTATATAACATTTATGTATGCCTGCAGGCAATATTGAGACAGTTCTTCAATTAGCTTAATAGATGTATTCCAGAAAAGAAAAAGTGAGGGTTTTTTTTCTTTTTTTAAATTAAAGGTAGAAAAGCCACAGAAGAATTGGGAAAAGAAAACATTGATGGTGGGCTACAGATGTTATTTCAAGGACAATATTGGAGTGGTTATTTCAAAGGGTGTCATCCTGTTAAGAGCTGAACTCTTGAAATTTTCTACTTTTCTAAGATCACTTTGAAATGGAAATAAGAACCTTTAATGTCTTGCCCAAATAGTAAGGTGTGCAGAAATCAGATGGCAAGAGATAAGAGGCATTGGAAACAAAACTGGGATGAGCAAGTATAGCATGCATAGTCCCAGTAGAATAATGAGAAGATAGAATGGCTAGGGATTTCAAATGGAGATATCAAGGTAGTTAGAGATACCCTTCTTTATGTGTTACCTTCTTGTAGTGGCTGCATAAATTTTTATTCTATCTGGATCAAAATTTATATGTACATTGCTGTTTTGCTCTAGAAATATCCCGAGATTTTCTACTTGATATTGTTTCCTCTATTAATCGAAGTATAAATTATTTTAATATTATACAGCATTGGTTATACTATATATTACAACAATTCCTGTATGAAAAAGTAAGGTGAAAACTGTTGGAGTCTACACTTAGGTTCTATGTTAACTGTAAAGTACCAGAAAAAAAAAAAAAGAAATAAAGGAAGCAATATATTTAAAGGTATGCTCAGGAAAATTGCACAGATAGAGCAAATTGAGGTATGGTATTGAGTGTATCATCCTGGACTCATTCTGTACGAACACTGAAACTCCAGAAAGGCTTGATCTATTTTTTTTAGCTTCTGTTTACCAGAGAGCTTGTACAGGGGACTTCCTACAATATTGATACTTATCTTTTTTTGTTATCTGGAGAGAGCAATTTTAAAAAGAGTAAATGGAGTAGCCACTGTGTACGGATGAGGAAACTGATAGCTCAGCATTGGACATCTGAGACTGGCAGGGGGCTTCTGCTGAATGCAGATTCATCAGTTTTCCTTTTTTCCAGAAGGACTCCACTCCATTTACTCTGTCAAAACTCTTGTTTCCAGGCCACGTAGGTGCATGCTGCATGTGAAGAAAAATCACACTGCTACTATGTGCATGTCTGTGATTGTTCCTTACTCAGACAAGAGTTTCAGAAGACAGATAATCTGGTCTTCACTTAGATTACAAAAATAAGTAAATAAACCAAAAAACAAATAGAAAAATTAAGTTTATACAAGTTTGTAAAAATAACTTACTTAATCTATATCAACTTTCTTCTATGTGTAAGCTTTTCCTATGCGACATATAAGCACATATTTATTAACTGGCCATTTCTTGCAAAATGTAAACGATCTTTTAAAAAAATTCCAACTGAGAGAATGCTGATGTTTTTAACATCTGCCATTTAACAACATCTTTAAAATAATTAACTTATAACTCTGTTTTAACTTATTAAAGGCAGCTCATTGAAAGTTAGATGAGTTTGCAAACTGAAGCTTATTCGTTCATTTGTCAGGATACTATTAGACTTAAAAAAACCCCTACAGTTTCTAGTTTTCAACAATATAAACTTGAACATGAACAAAATGCCCATAATAAACTTATTTAAACTTCAAATTAAAAAATAATTATGTTTATTACAGAACTCTAATTCTATGTTGTATTATTTCTAAGTCATTGTGTTCATTCTAATTGGATTTTAGGGCACGTGATCAAAATATATATTTTAAAACTTCAGCTATAAGTATTCCTCTCATATGTAAACTATCTTCAGATAATTAAATTTTAAAACATTTTGACTATAAATGATATCAGTTTTCTGAATATTACCATTGATCAGATATGAGTCCTAAGGACATAAAATTAAGAATGTTGGACTGATTGATAATGTAGGCACTTATTTAACGTGAATAGAATTTAATGTGAGGAAATGTGAAGCAAAGGTTTCAGAAAAGATCACAGATGAAGATACCAATTAATTCGTTGCAAATACTGCTAGTTGTTCTTTTTTTTAAATAACGTGGGCAATGGTTTTCCCTAACTTTACCAATTATTGTGACAAATAACCTTTGTCATGATCTTGCCAAATTCAACCTTGGTTTATAAATAAAACTTTTTATCTCTGCATGGCAAAGCTCTATTAGACTGAAATTTCATCGGGGCATAAAGCAGCGTGTCCTCTTTATTTAAATGGCAACTCCTGGGTACATTTCTTTTAAAATGAAGCAGTGATATCGAGTTAAGAAATCATAAAATGTTTAGAAAGGCTTGATAAAATCGTTAGGTAGTTATCATATTGATATATCGGTAACTCACAAATTACAAATTTGTGATTATAAATAAGGAAGATCTGACACAAATGGTTAGAAATGGACCTTTGAAATCATGAAGAAAACTTATGATAGCTATATTTATATTTACATACATTATCAGTTTAGTATGATTGGTGGTTAAAAATCAAAACTCACTATTCTTCAGATCAATGAAACATGTAATTCAGTAGTCCACCTAGTAGGTAACAATATAAATGAAATAAATATTTACTATTTTATAGTAGCATACTTTGTTAATTACTTTTGGTATATGCCCATGAAAATAAGTGTTCCCAGGCCTTCAAATCCATAGCACTCTGTACATTTTATCTAAATCTTTATTCCTCTAAAGTTGTATGTGAAGTAGTTAGGAAATTTAGTTAAATATTTTGGCTGTTTAGATATAGTAAGTTGAGTTACTACTTCAAGAAAGATTTTGAGGACCTGGAAAACACAGTCTTTTTCAAAGAATCAGACTTGCAGGAAACTTTCTTACTGTTCATTGTGAGGAAGTGACAATTTACCTGATTGTCATTTTCTGTTCTTAAGGAGGAAGGCAGTTTGATGAACATGCATGTGGCTGAATGGTCACAAGAACAAATTAAGTCACATTTTCCTTAGACAGTTTTGTAAATTATTCTGTACTATGAGGTAATAGGATCATAGTTTCTTGGGGATTTAATCTTGACAGAATAAAAGCAACTGCTCATTTTTATTAAAAATTCAAGGAACTGTGGCTACACTTAGAAAATATCATTCAAATACTCCATTCACTTCCCTCCAACGTAACTCAGGTGTTCTTCTGCATCTTCTGTGGCAGCTCTTCTCAAACTTTAAGGAGAAAACAAATCACCTGAGGGTCCTATTAAAACGCAAATCTGATTTGGTGGGATTAGGTTAGAAGCCCAGGCTGCATTTCTAGCCAACTCCCAGGTAACGCTTTATGGGGGAAGAGAGCGAGCGAGCGAGCACACGTATGTGTTGGGAATAATAACAAAGTGTGGTGAATGTGTGTGTGTGTGTGTGTGTGTGTGTGTGTGTATGTAAAGTGTGGGTAAGACCAAGAAAGGTAGGGAGATAAAGAGACAAACAGAAGAGAGCGAAAAGAAGATAATCATCAGAATAATTCTGAATTATTCACTTAAGTAGCTAATGTCAGGAATTAGCATTCGCCCCGTCTTGTCCTCCAGGACCACAAACCATTGTGCCTCTGCTGCTTGCGTTTTCTAATTGGATGGAAACCTGATTTGCACTGCCTTTGCCTTTGCCCTAAATGACATGGAGCAACTGTGTAATAGTGGACTTTTATTTTTTCCCTGAAAGTCAGGGTATGGGCCAAGGAGATAGTTTTGGTGTTGTCTTCATCAGTTTTGTTAGATTCCACCCAAGTCAAGTTCTTAGTGTCTATTATAGATTTTTTGTGTTTCTTTTTTAAAGAGAGTCATCAGCATTCCTGTTTAGATAAAAGAATACGTTTTAAAATTATCACATATTATTAGTATGATTCTCTTAATTTTTTCGTATCAGACCCCCAGTATACAATGCCACAAAGCAAGATACACTACTACATGTTTTATTAATCCTGAGAAAATATGCATTACTTGATTCATGCCTGAAGTCTATTATTTCACTTGTTAAAAAAATCAGCAATAGAGAATAATCCTCCAGACTAGCTTGATTTACAATGACATGGGGTGATTTGTTGAAAGATGATTGGACTAGTTGTACCTACAAGATGATCTAAACCTGAGACAGTGTTTTTTGGGTTGGTTCCCAGACCATCTCTATGTGGCAAACAAAATTTTATTTAGGGTGTTGTTAATATATTTTCCACTTTAGTCATTTATAGAAAATTCTTCTTTGTAATTTTGGGATCTTTTCCTATGAATGATCTTTTTTTATATAAGTGTATTCCTCTTAAGATCCAATTTTGTAACTCCCTTATTCAAGACCAGTAGGAATGAAGATGGGAAGCCTTAGCTCTTGTTCTCAGAACACCATCCCCTCCTGGTTTCTATGCTGCTCTTATTAGGAAAGGGAGGATTCACAGCATTGTCCCTGCTCCTGGAAATTTTCCTCTTTCGTATCAACATATTCTAATGCTAAAAATTTTAACAAAATACTTTCAAGAGACCAGGACTAATCTCACCATGCTTTTTTGCATGTTTATATCAATAACCGCAAAAAAGCCCCAGACACCAGGCTTTTTCTCAAATCGCAGCTTTTCATGTCCTTACAGATGCCATCCCCATATAGCACTAACACATACCCACATTTTATTAATATTTCACTCCCAGTATGGAAACCTTTCCACTGAACTTTCTGGAATTCACCTTTAGTAAATCTCTTATTATTATTCCTTCCATGTTCTTGCCCTGACTGAAACCTGACTCTTACTTTAAGAATGTTGCTTCTGGACCTGTAGTTATCTCAAGTTGTGGTAGTTTCTCTCCAGTTCTCTACAAATCACTGAGTATGGAGATGGGTAGGTATGTACTCCTTATTCCTCATTACAAATTACACACCATTTTCTCTCTGTGCTACTTAAAATCCTCCAGATTTCAAGCCCATGTTATCAGATACAACCCACTTGAACTCCTCAGATCAAGAATCCATAGATCCTGGTGCCATGTCTTAATGCACCTTGAATTTATTAGCTCTGGGTTATGGTCACTTTCTTTTACACTAGTCCTGTCTTGAAAGTTCCGGACTTCTGATGGTTCAAAAAAATGTCATTGAAGAGAGGAAGAAAATGGCTTGTTTGTATCTAGGAAACTTAAAGATCTCCATCATGTCAATATGAAAAAGACAGATTAATGGAAACAGAAGGAATCTAAATGGTCAAGGAAAAAGTATATATATACTGGTTCTCACTTCATAGTAATCAAGGGATTGCAAAAAGCCACAAAGACTACATACCCAAAATGCACAAACATTTTTGTCAAAAAGATGAACAAATCTAGTGTGTTTGGTAATACCAAATGATGGTGAGAATGTAGAGCAAAGGGACCTTTAATATCCTGCTGGTGGCATTGTATTTCAAAAGCATTTGTATTTTCTAACAAATATGAACATCATGCAGCCTATTACTCATATATTGTGTTTCTTAGTATTTAAGCTGCAGAAATATATAACAACTTTGCTTATAATTGCACTAACCAGGAAGTAAATGAAAGCTCATCACCATGTTATTGTGGCATATTTAGGCAGTGGAATCTCATTTCAATGAAGATTTCTTGTTCTCTACATACAAAAACATAAGTATATTTTAACAATTGTTAAGTGCAGTAAGTCAGACACCAAATATGTATTCTGATGCCTCCATTTATATAATGTTCAAACAGAGCAATCTAAACTATATTTTAAAGTATGTATTTTTAGATCATAAAGTATAGTGGAAAATATTGAATCAATTATTGTGAGCATCAGAGTAGTGATTCCTTCTAAGAGAGAGTAATGGCATTTTGATTGGCAAGGAGTATGCAGAAGCTTTAAGGGACTGGGAATTTTTCATGTCCATGAAACATGTGGTTCAAAATTACACAGACATTTGCTTTAAAATATTTTCTATTAAAGTGGCTTGTATGTTACTAAATATGCGGTTTATTTCAAAATATAAAAGGTTTGTATAAAATTTCCTTGAACCTTGCAATAGTTTTCCATTACTGCTGTAACAAATTGCCACAAATACAGAGGCTTAAAACAATACAAATTTATTATCTACCTATTATTTGTAGTTCTGAACATCAGAGGCCTGAAATCAGTTGAGCTTCCTGCATTCCTTTTTTTTTGTCCGCACCATGTGGCAGGTGGGATCTTAGTTCCCTGATTAGGGATCGAACCTGTGTCTCTGCATTGGGAGCATGGAGTCTTAACAATTGGGCCACCAGAGAAGTCCCTGCACTCCCTATCTGACCCTGGTCTTCCTCCTACAAGGACCTTGTGATTGCATTAGACCCACCTGGATAATCCAGGGTAATCTCCCCTTGTCAATCTCCTTATTTTAATCGCATCTGCAAAGTACCTTTGCCCTGTAAGGTAACATAATCTCCTAGGTTTTGGGGATTAGAGTACTCATATCTTTTAGGGGCAGTTATTCTGCCTCTAACATGTCAAAATTTCCTATTAGCTACTGACACATTTCTGTACTCACTGGTACAGCAAAACCTGTCAAAATATGTTAGGATCAAGATCTCCAAATCTCCTTTCGCATTTATTCCAATTCATTCGTGCTTTTCTTTCCAATATTCTACCAAAAAAAAAAACCACCCAAAACAAAAACCCTCTTCTTAATCATTTTGATACCCAATCCTCTGATTAATTCTCTTTCTTCATTATAATCAGTAGCCGGACATGTTCAGCCTCTGTATTTCTTGAAATACTTTTTGTTTGCTTACTTCTAATACAGTGCAGTCCTGCTTATCTTCCTACAATTGACTGCTTCATTTCAGTCTCCTCTGATGATTCCTTCTCTGTGTGTTACAGTGGTCTAGAGTTAAGTCCTCAGATGACTTCTTTGTTTTTTTTAATTTTTATTGGAGTATAATTGCTTTATAATGGTGTGTTAGTTTCTGCTTTATAACAAAATGAATCAGTTATACATATACATATATCCCCATATGTCTTCCCTCTTGTGTCTCCCTCCCTCCCACCCTCCCTATCCCACCCTTCTAGCTGGTCACAGAGCACCGAGCTGATCTCCTTGTGCTATGCGACTGCTTCCCACTAGCTATCTATTTTACATCTGGTAGTGTATATATGTCCATATATACACTACCACTCTGTCACTTTGTCTCAGCTTACGCTTCCCCCTCCCTGTATCCTCAAGTCCATTGTCCAGTAGGTCTGCGTCTTTATACCCATCTTGCCCGTTTTTTTTTTTTTTTTTTAGATTCCATATATATATGTGTTAGCATATGTTATTTGTTTTTCTCTTTCTGACTTTTCCTCTGTATGACCGATTCTAGGTCCATTCACCTCACTAAAAATTACTCAATTTCGTTTCCTTTTATGGCTGAGTAATATTCCATTGTATATACGTGCCACATGTTCTTTATCCATTCATCTGTTGATGGGCACTTAGGTTGCTTCCATGTCCTGGCTATTGTAAATAGAGCTGCAATGAACATTGTGGTACATGACTCTTTTTGAATTATGGTTTTCTCAGGGTATATGCCCAGTAGTGGGATTGCTGGGTCGTATGGTAGTTCTATTTTTAGTTTTTTAAGGAACCTCCATACTGTTTTCCATAGTGGTTGTATCAATTTACATTCCAACCAACAGTGCAACAGGGTTCCCTTTTCTCCACGTCCTCTCCAGCATTTATTGTTTGTAGATTTTTTGATGATGGCTGTTCTGACCGGTGTGAGATGATATCGCATTGTAGTTTTGATTTGCATTTCTCTAATGATTAATGATGTTGAGCATTCTTTCATGTGTTTGTTGGCAATCTGTATATCTTCTTTGGAGAAATGTCTATTTAGGTCTTCTGCCCATTTTTGGATTGGGTTGTTTTGTTTTTCTCATATTGAGCTGCATGAGGTGATTGTAAATTTTGGAGATTAATCCTTTGTCAGTTGCTTCGTTTGCAAATATTTTCTCCCATTCTGAGGGTTGTCTTTTGGTCTTGTTTATGGTTTCCTTTGCTGTGCAAAAGCTTCTAAGTTTCATTAGGTCCCATTTGTTTATTTTTGTTTTTATTACCATTTCTCTAGGAGCTGGGTCAAAAAGGATCTTGCTGTGATTTATGTCATAGAGTGTTCTTCCTATGTTTTCCTCTAAGAGTTAGATACTGTCTGGCCTTACATTTAAGTCTTTAATCCATTTGGAGTTTATTTTTGTGTATGGTGTTAGGGACTGTTCTAATTTCATTCTTTTACATGTAGCTGTCCAGTTTTCCCAGCACCGCTTATTGAAGAGGCTGTCTTTTCTCCATTGTATATTCTTGCCTCCTTTATCAAAGGTAAGATGACCATATGTGTATGGGTTTATCTCTGGGATTTCCATCCTGTTCCATTGATCTATCTTTCTGTTTTTATGCCAGTACCATACTGTCTTGATTACTGTAGCTTTGTTGTATAGTCCGAAACAAGGGAGCCTGATTCCTCCAGCTCCGTTTTTCTTTCTCAAGGTTGCTTTGGCTATTCGGGGTCTTTTGTGTTTCCATACAAATTATGAAATTTTTTGTTCTACTTCTGTGAAAGATGCCAGTGGTAGTTTGATAGCGATTGCATTGAATCTGTAGATTGCTTTGGGTAGTAGAGTCATTTTCACAATGTTGATTCTTCCAATCCAAGAACATAATTTATCTCTCCATCTATTTGTATCATCTTTATTTGCTTTCATCAGTGTCTTATAATTTTCTGCATACAGGTCTTTTGTCTCCTTAGGTAGGTTTATTCCTCTGTATTTTATTCTTTTTGTTGCAGTGGTAAATGGGAGTGTTTTCTTAATCTCACTTTCAGATTTTTCATCATTATTGCATAGGAATGCAAGAGATTTCTGTGCATTAATTTTATATCCTGCTACTTTACCAAGTTCATTGATTAGCTCTAGTAGGTTTCTGGTAGCATCTTTAGGATTCTCTATGTATAGTATCATGTCATCTACAAACAGTGACAGCTTTACTTCTTCTTTTCCGATTTAGATTCCTTTGATTTCTTTTTCTTCTCTGATTGTTGTGGCTGTAACTTCCAAAACTATGTTAAATAATAGTGGTGAGAATGGGCAACCTTGTCTTGTTCCTGATATTAGTGGAAATGGTTTCAGTTTTTCACCATTGAGGTAGATGCTGGCTGTGGGTTTATCATATATGGCCCTTATTATGTTGAGGAAGCTTCCCTGTATGCCTACATTCTGGAGGGTTTTTATCATTAATGGGTGTTGAATTTTGTCAAAAGCTTTCTCTGCATCTATTGAGATGATCATATGGTTTTTCTCCTTCAATTTGTTAATATAGTGTATCACATTGATTGATTTGTGTATATTGAAGAATCCTTCTATTCCTGGGATAAACCCCACTTGATCATGGTGTATGATCCTTTTAATGTACTGTTGGATTCTGTCTGCTAGTATTTTGTTGAGGATTTTTGCATCTATGTTCATCAGTGATATTGGCCTGTAATTTTCTTTTTTTGTGACATCTTTGTCTGGTTTTGGTATCAGGGTGATGGTGGCCTCGTAGAATGCGTTGGGTAGTGTTCCTTCCTTTGCTGTGTTTTGGAAGAGTTTGAGAAAGATAGGTGTTAGCTCTTCTCTAAATGTTTGATAGATTTTGCCTGTGAAGCCCTCTGGTCCTGGGCTTTTGTTTGTTGGAAGATTTTTAATCACAGTTTCAATTTCAGTGCTTTTGATTGGTTTGTTCATACTTTCTATTTCTTCCTGGTTCAGTCTCAGAAGAGTGTGTATTTCTAAGAATTTGTCCATTTCTTCCAGGTTGTCCATTTTATTGGCATAGAATTACTTGTAGTAATCTCTCATGATCCTTTGTAGTTTTGCAGTGTCAGTTGTTACTCCTCCTTTTTCATTTCTAATTGTATTGATTTGAGTCTTCTCCCTTTTTTTCTTGATGAGTCTGGCTAATGGTTTATCAATTTTGTTTATCTGCTCAAAGAACCAGCTTTTAGCTTTATTGATCTTTGCTATCGTTTCCTTCATTTCTTTTTCTTTTCTTTCTGATCTGATCTGATCTTTATGATTTCTTTCCTTCTGCTAACTTTGGGTGTTTTTGTTCTTTTTTCTCTAAATGCTTTAGGTATAAGGTTAGGTTGTTTATTTGAGATGTTTCCTGTTTCTTAAGGTAGGATTGTATTGCTATAAACTTCCCTCTTAGAACTCCTTTTGCTGCATCCTATAGGTTTTGGGTCGTCATGTTTTCACTGTCATTTGTTTCTAGGTATTTTTTGATTAACTCTTTGATTTCTTCAGTGACCTTTTGGTTATTAAGAAGTGTATTGTTTAGCCTCCATGTGTTTGTATTTTTTACAGATTCTTTTTCCTGTATTTGATATCTAGTCTCATAGCGTTGTAGTCAGAAAAGGTACTTGATATGATTTCAATTTTCTTAAATTTAACAAGGCTTTATTTGTGACCCAAGATATGATCTATCCTGGAGAATGTTCCATGAGCACTTGAGAAGAAAGTATATTCTGTTGTTTTTGGATGGAATGTCCTATAAATATCAATTAAGTCCATCCTGTTTAATGTACCATTTAAAGCTTGTGCTTCCTTATTTTTGTTTTGGATGATCTGTCCATTGGTGAAAGTGGTGTGTTAAAGTCCCCTACTATGATTGTGTTACTGTCGATTTCCCCTTTTATGGCTGTTAGTATTTGACTTATGTATTGAGGTGCTCCTATGTAGGGTGCATAAATATTTACAATTGTTACATCTTCTTCTTGGATCGATCCCTTGATCATTATGTAGTGTCCTTATTTGTCTCTTGTAATAGTCTTTGTTTTAAAGTCTATTTTGTCTGATATGAGAATTGCTACTCCAGCTTCCTTTTGATTTCCATTTGCATGGAATATCTTTTTCCATCCCCTCACTTTCAATCTGTATGTGTCCGTAGCTCTGAAGTAGATCTCTTGTAGACAGCATCTATACGGGTCTTGTTTTGGTATCCATTCAGCCACTCTGTGTCTTTTGGTTGGAGCATTTCATCCAATTACATTTAGGTAATTATCAATATGTATGTTCCTATTACCATTTTCTTAATTGTTTGGGGTTTGTTATTGTAGGTCTTTTCCTTCTCTTGTGTTCGTGCCTAGAGAAGTTCCTTTAACATTTGTTGTAAAGGTAGTTTGGTGATGGTGAATTCTCTTAGCTTTTGCTTGTCTGTAAAGCTTTTAATTTCTCTTTCAAATCTGAATGAGATCCTTGCTGGGTAGAGTAATCTTGGTTGTAGGTTTTTCCCTTTCATCACTTTAAATATGTCCTGCCACTCCCTCTTGCCTGCTGAGTTTCTGCTGAAAGATCAGTTGTTAACCTTATTGGGATTCCCTTGTATGTTATGGGTTGCTTTACCCTTGCTACTTTTAATATTTTTCTTTGTATTTAATTTTTGATAGTTTGATTAATATGTGTCTTGGCGTGTTTCTCCTTGGATTTATCCTGTATGGGACTCTGTGCACTTCCTGGACTTGATTAACTATTTCCTTTCCCATATTAGGGAAGTTTTCAACTATAATCTCTTCAAATAATTTCTCATTCCTTTCTTTTTCTCTTCTTCGTCTGGGACCCCTATATTTCTAATGTTCGTGCATTTAATATTGTCCCAGAGGTCTCTGAGACTGTCCTCAATTCTTTTCATTCTTTTTTCTTTATTCTGCTCTACAGTAGTTATTTCCACTATTTTATCTTCCAGGTCACATATCCATTCTTCTGCCTCAGGTATTCTGCTATTGATCCCTTCTAGAGAATTTTTAATTTCATTTATTGTGTTGTTCATGATTGTTTGTTCGCTCTTTAGTTCTTCTCGGTCCTTGTTAAACGTTTCTTGTATTTTCTCCATTCTATTTCCAAGATTTTGGATCATCTTTACTATCATTATTCCGAATTCTTTTTCAGGTAGACTGCCTATTTCCTCTTCATTTGTTAGGTCTGGTGAGTTTCTACCTTGCTCCTTCATCTGCTGTGTGTTTCTCTGTCTTCTCATTTTGCTTAACTTACTATGTTTGGGGTCTCCTTTTCGCAGCCTGCATGTTTGTAGTTCTCGTTGTTTTTGGTGTCTGTCCCTAGTGGCTAAGGTTTTTTCAGTGTGTTGTGTAGGCTTCCTGGTGGAGGGGACTAGTGCTGGTGTTCTGGTGGATGAGGCTGGATCTTGTCTTTCTGGTGGGCATGTCCACGTCTGGTGGTGTGTTTTGTAGTGTCTGTGACCTTATGATTTTAGGCAGCCTCTGTGCTATTGGGTGCTGTTGTGTCCCTGTCATGCTAGTTGTTTGGCATATGGTGTCTAGCACTGTAGCTTGCTGGTTGTTGAGTGGAGCTGGGTCGTGGTGTTGAGATGGAGATCTCTGGGAGATTTTTGCCATTTGATATTTCGTGGAGCTGGGTGGTCTCCATTGGACCAGTGTCCTGAACTTGATTCTCCCACCTCAGAGGCACAGCCCTGATGCCTGGCTGGAGCACCAAGAGCCTGTCATCCATATGGCTCAGAATAAAAGGGAGAAAAAAAGAAAGAAAGAAAAAGGTAAAATAAAATAAAATAAAATTTAAAAGTTAATAAAGAACAGAAAATAATTGTTAAAAACAAATTTTTAAAGTAATTAAAAAGAAAGAATGAAAGGAAGAAGAGAACAGTCAAACCAAAAAACAAATACACCAATGATAACAAGCTCTGAAAACTATACTAGAAAAAGAAACAAAAACAAAAATAAAAAGCGGACAGACAGAACCCTAGGACAAATGGTAAAAGCAAAGCTATACAGAGAAAATCACACACAGAAGCATACACATACACACTCACAAAAAGAGAAAAAGGGAAAACAGTATATATATTTTTGCTCCCAAAGTCCCCCTCCTCAATTTGGGAAGATTTGTTGTCTTTTCATGTATTCCACAGATGCAGGTACATCAAGTTGATTGTGGAGCTTTAATCCACTGCTCCTGAGGCTGCTGGGAGAGATTTCCCTTTCTCTTCTTTGTTCGCACAGCTCCCAGGGCTCAGCTTTGGATCTGGCCCCGTCTCTGCGTGTAGGTCTCCTGTGGGCATCTGTTCTTCGCTCAGACAGGACGGGGTTAAAGGAGCCGCTCACTCGGGGGCTCTGGCTCCCTCAGGCCGGGGGGGAGGGAGGGGCACGGAGTGCGGAGCGGGCCTGCGGCGGCAGAGGCGGGCATGACGTTGCACCAGCCTGAGGCGCACCATGCGTTCTCCCTTCTCCCGGGGAAGTTGTCCCTGGATCCCGGGACCCTGGCAGTGGCGGGCTGCACAGTCTCCCCGGAAGGGAGGTGTGGAGAGTGACCTGTGCTCGCACACAGGCTTCTTGGTGGCGGCAGCAGCAGCCTTAGCGTCTCATGCCCGTCTCTGGGGTCCGCGCTTTTAGCCGTGGCTTGCGCCCGTCTCTGGATCTCCTTTAAGCGGCGCTCTTAATCCCCTCTCCTCACGCACCAGGAAACAAAGAGGGAAGAAAATGTCTCTTGCCTCTTTGGCAGCTCCAGACTTTTCCCCGGACTCCCTCCCCACTAGCCGTGGCGCACTAACCCCTGCAGGCTGTGTTCACGCCGCCAACCCCAGTCCTCTCCCTGCGCTCCGACCGAAGCCCAAGCCTCAGCTCCCAGCCCCGCCCGCCCCGGCGGCTGAGCAGACAAGCCTCTCGGGCTGGTGAGTGCCGGTCGGCACCGATCCTCTGTGCGGGAATCTCTCCGCTTTGCCCTGCGCACCCTTGTGGCTGCGCTCTTCTCCGCGGCTCCGAAACTTTCCCCCCTCCACTGCCCGCAGTCTCCGCCCGTGAAGGGGCTTCTAGTGTGTGGAAACCTTTCCTCCTTCACGGCTCCCTCCCACTGGTGCAGGTCCTGTCCCTATTCTTTTCTCTCTGTTTTTCCTTTTTTCTTTTGCCCTATCCAGGTACGTGGGGAGTTTCTTGCCTTTGGGGAGGTGTGAGATCTTCTGCCAGCGTTCAGCAGTAGGTTTTTCTGTAGAAGCTGTTCCACATGTAGATGTATTTCCGATGTATTTGTAGGGAGGAAGGTGATCTCCATGTCTTACTCTTCCGCCATGTTGAAGATCCTCCTCTGACTTGTCTTTTCTATTTAAATAAAGTCCCTAGTTTTTTTCTTCCAGTCTCATTTCTAGGCTGATGATTCCAAACTGTTTATCTCTTTTCCAGATTTCTCCTCTAAACCTAGCTGATTCATATTCAGCTGCCTCCTGGGTTTCTTCCTACAAAACAAAGAGGTGTTTGAAATAGACCTAACATGTCCAAATTGAATCCTCAATTTTGCCTACCCTCTGCAAACTTGTTCTGAGCCATTCCTTAAGTGACAACTCTATTCTACAGTATTTCAACCCAGAAACCTTGTAATTACCCTTGATACCTGCTTTCACTCACACCTGACATCTATTCCTTATCAAATTTGTTTGCGTTTCCTTTAATATATATCCAGCATCTGATTCGTTTTCAGTACCTTAATTACTGATCCCCATTGACATTTCCAGGTTAGAGAGTACTACATTTATTCAGACAAGAAGTGGGTATGCTGTTTTTGTTTGTTTTCTCGTTTGCTTTTTCTTTTACCTTCCTATGGTCTGCTGGGAACACAGTATCCAGAATCATCCTTTCAAAAGCTGGAGTCGTGTATTCTTACTCTTCCTCTCACAACTGTCCAGTGCCTTTCTCTGGCACTCCTGGTCACAGTCACACCCTTTGTAACAGACAGCAACATCCTGCATGGTCTGACCCTTTTTACCTCTTCAGTTTCATTTCCTTCTACTTTCTCCAGTTTCCTCGTTACATTACTGTTCTCACACTGTCTGCCTTGCTGCTGTTCACAGTCAAGCATGTTCCTCCCTCAAGATATCTGTTTGTAGTTTTCCCTAGTGGAAAGCTCATTCCCCACCATCTGTAAGGTATTCCCCAGCTATTTTCTGATCTTTGCGTAAGTGCCACCCAATTAGTGAGGCATTCCTTGAATACTACTACTACTACTGATGATGATAATAAATAGTTTACCTGCTGAGCCCCCATTAATTTTGTTTTCTTTTCAGAGCATTTTTATCATCTAACATGATATTTCTTTATTGACTTATTTAAATGTGTTATCTGTTTACGCTGATAAGGCTCTATTACTGATAAGTGCAGGACCTTTGTTTTGTTCACTGTTGTATCTCCAGTGCCTAAAACATTGTAGATGCTCAATAACTACTTGTGGAGTACACAAGTAATTGACTAAATAAACACTAATTCTATATACTTTATGCCAACTAGATCGTTTCCCCACAATTAACAATGGTTAAGGTAACAGAAGTACCTGGACTTGTCTAACACTATGTAGTGACCGCACCTGTTTCCTTTGTATCACAAAAGACCAAGAGCTTACTGGAAAATAAGATCTCTGGTAGTGAAGGTAAATATTGAAGTATCAACTGGTCTTTTACCACGTTCCATGGCAGTGCGTTGCTGGTGTTTTTGGTGTGGGAGGTTTTATGGTGATATTGTACTTGGAATACAAGGTGTTACTAAAACAGAAATCTAGAAAATATTGCAGTTGGAAGTAGAGATTCTGTGACTGTATATCATTAAATAATGTGCACCTCTAAGACACCCTGAGGCATTTTGGTGGCCTGCAGCCACATTGCTGTTTGTATTTACAAGAAGAATTAAGGCACCAAAACTTACTACAAAGAGTGTTTACACATCCTTATTAATCCTATTCTCACATCAGTCAAAAAGGCCTTCTGAGAGCCTTAGAAATACTCATTCCATAACTATAATAATTAATATTCATATATTTTTCCTTAAGAATATTAATTTTGCAAATATATACACACATATTTTAACTTCTGAAAAAACAGTGTAATGATGGCAAGTCTATGAAAACATTATTATAAAGATTAGCAATTTAATAACATGCCTTATGGTGTTGCTTCAGATATATCACTAGTTTTCTCAACTTACTGATCACCTACATGAAAACTGTTCATGTGTACCTTATTTCTGAAAAGCAGAGAGTATTACAAAATACAACAATGCTATCAGTATTTTTATTTTATTTATTTATTTTTATTTTTTTCAGTATTTTTAACTGTCAAGGTTGAATAAGAAACGAGAACGCATTGGATATGTCTCTGAGTGTGTGAAATGATAATTTTTTTGCCATTAAAAGCAAAATAATGTTACAACAATATCATTAGTCATCCTATAACTTTATCTACACTAGTTATATATTATTTGCAAGACACTAAATCAATGTTTTCATGTAGCTAGGAAGTAAGTACAGCATTTCTACTTTAATTACATTGAGAAAAAGTATATATGCAAAAGGTAAATGCCATGAAATGAGATAACACTTTGAAAATATTTGGGAAAGCTTTTTTTTCTTAAATATCCATTGACTACAGACCCTTTTTTTCCCCCCAAAAAATTAAAATTTCAACCAGATTCCTTAAAGGAAGCATCATAATTCTGGCATAAATATTGGCAAGAAAAATAATTTTAAAATGAAAAAAGTATATATTGTTAAATTAACTTTAATACTTTCGGGAAAATTCTGCCATAGCATACTCACCTTCTACCCTCCAAAAAAGGCAAAAGTAAAAATCTGTGCATTTACAACAAAATACATATTACGTTTGGAAGTCCTATGGTTTTGATTCATCTCTTTAAAAAGTTAGGTGGGTAAAGACATGAGTTTTCCTAAAGTCTGTATGGAATTTTTATGTCAGCCATAGAAATATTTCTTATAAGTGGAATTTCTCAAGGTTTCCTTGAAACTCCCAGTTGTGAGTATGAGGGAATCAATTTCTACTTCAGTACATGCAGTATAATAACATTGAGTCTTAGAATGAAGGAAGAATGAAGATTTCAGTAAAGGAATAAAACAGGAGATGGATGAAAGAAAATGGCCTCTTGGTTTGCAATAGAAGAAAAAAAGTATTTTACAAGTGAGCTATGCTAAATCTTGTCTGAGATCTAGAATTATCCTCCAAAAATAAAGAGAAAGGAATATTTTCCAATAAGATTGGTAACTGAACTATATAAAATTATTGGCAATTTAAGTATGCATTTTAATGTATGTCATACTTTATAAAGTTTCAGAAATTTCTCAGGAGATGTCTCAAGACATATTAGAGTGTTTTTGAAATCATTCTTTCTCGAATTATACTCCATTTGGAATTATCTGCAGATTTATTTGCATAGCATAAACAAATTATGTAAATTTATAAATCTAATCCTGGTGGTTATCTTAATTCCTTTCCTAAAGGACATTTAATAAGAATGCAAAGCTCTGTATATTCTGGACTCAAGTCCTTTGTCAGACATATGCTTTGCAAATATTTCCTCCCAATGGGAAGCTTGTCTCTTTTTTTTCTTACTATTATTTTGATGGAGTCAATTTATCTTTTGCTTAAAAAAAAACCAAATTGCTCTTTTGATGTCAAGTCTAAGAACTCTTCAACCTAATCTTAGTTTATAAATATTTTCTCTGAATTTTTTTCCTCTAACAGTTTGATAATTTTACTTTCAACATTTATATCTTTATTTTGAGTTAACATATAGATAAGGTATGATGCTTATGTTGATGTCCTTCTGTCTGTGCGAGTGTGTGTGTGTGTGTGTGTGTGTGTGTGTGGCCCGTTGTTGCAATACCATTTCTGAAAAACACTATCCTTCCACCATTAAATTCCTTTGGTATTTTTATTAACCAAATGCCATATTTGTGTGGACCTTTTTATAGACTCTGTATTCTGTTCCATTGATTTTTGTGTCTTTTCCCCATTACCACAATGTCTTGATTGTTGTTGCTTTATTTTAAGTCTTAAAATATACAACTTCATTCTTTTTTCGCAAAATTGTTTTCACTATCTACTCCTTGCACCTCCATATATACATTAGAATAAACTTATTTAAAAAACAAAAGAAAGTAAAAATGCTTGGCATGAGTCCAAATTTTATATTGTCTTACATTTGATCCATTGGGAGAGAACTAACATCTCTACAATGATGTCTGCCAATGCAAGAACATAGTATGTCTCTCAACTTATTTAGATGTTTTATTTCCTTTATCAGCATTTTGTAGTTTTCAGAATATAGATGTTGCAATCATATGCTAGATTTATACTTAATTATTTAATTTTTGCTGGGTCGAAAATAAATGGTATTTTTTAAAGTTTATATTCCCAGTTGTGCATTGCTAATATATAGAAATAAATTTGATTTTTGTGTGTTGACTGTGTATCTTGAAACCTTGCTAAACTCGTTTATTAGTTCTGAGAGCTTTTATGTGGATTCTTTTGGATTTTCTACATAGACAATCATCTTGTCTATAATACAGGCTGTTTTATTTCTTTGTTCACGATCTGAATGCTTTTTATTTCTTTTTATTGCCTTGTTGCATATGCTAGGATTTTCATCACTATGTGTTGAATAGGAGTGGTAAGAGAGGATATCCTTGTTTTTTTTTGTTTTTAATGAAAAATTATTTTCTCCCCATTAAATTTGATGTTAGATGTACATACAACTGTGCTTATTTTTTTTTTCTTCTTTAAACCATTACTATGGTGGGTTACACTGATTATTTTTTCAAATATTGAGCAAGCTGTGTGTTCCTAAAATGTGTCCTACTTAGTTATGGTATGCTGGTCCTTTTAGATATTTTTGAATTTAATTTTTTAACATTTGTTGAGGATTTTTGTGTGTGTCTAAATTCATGAGGGACATTGGTATGTAGTTTTTATTTTTGTTCCACCTTTGAGTTTAGTATTAAATTAGTCAGGGGGTATTCTTTTCCCTTCTGCTTTCTAAGCAGAGATTGTGTAGAATTGGACTTATTTCTTCTTAAAACAGGTAATGAGTTTCTAATCTAAATATTGTCCAGATATTTTTCTGCATATTTTTTACCTAGACATTTGGTTTACCTAATAGTTGTATTCAGATTGTCTGTTTCATCTATCGGGGTGAATTTTAATAGTACATATTTTCTATAGCAGTATATTTGCATTAGTGTCAAATAACTGCAGGGTCTCTAATGATACATCTTTTTCATTCCTGATTATTATAATTTGTGTCACTTTCTTCCTTTTTGCTTTATCAGTCTTGCTAACAAGTTTATAAATTTTTGATCTCTTCAAAGAAACATTTTGAGCTCATTGATTTTTTTGATTGTTTATTTTCAATTTCATTGATTTTCACTTTATCTTTTTCTTTTACTTGAAGTGTGATTGATTTACAACATCATATTAGTTTCAGTGTACAGTATTGTGACTCAACATTTTTATAGCTTATATTCCATGTAAAATCACCACAAAATAATGCCTATATTTCCCTGTGCTGGACGGTGCATCCCCATAGCCTACCCACTTTTTACACAGTAGTTTGTACCTCTCAAACCCCTAACCCTATGCCACTTCTCCCCACCTCCTTCTCCCTCTGGTAACCACCAGTCTGTTCTCTATACCCAGTGAGTCTGTTTCTCTTTTGCTATATTTATTCATTTATTTTATTTTTTAGATTCCACATATAAGTGATAACAGACAGTATTTGTCTTCGTCTAATGTTTCAGTAAACATAATACCCTCCAAGTTCATCCATGTTGTTGCAAATGGCAGAATTTCATTCTTTTCTGTGACTAATATTCCATTTATAAAACAAATCTTTATCTGTTCATTTGTTGATGGACACTTAGATTGTTTCCATATCTTAGCTATTGTAAATAATACTGCTGTGAATGTTGGGGTGCATATATCTTTTCGAATTAATGTTTTCATTTTCTTCAGATATATGCCCAGGCATGGGATTGCTGGATCATATGGTATTTCTATTTTTAGGTTTTTCTGAGGAACCTCCATACTGTTTTCCTCAGTGGCTGCGCCAATTTCTGTTCCCATCAACAGTGGACTAGGGCTCCCTTTGCTCCACACGCTTTGCCAATATTTGTTATTTAGTCTTTTTGATTATTTTTTAAATTATAGTTGATTTACAATGCTGTGTTAGTTTCAGTTGTACAGCAAGTGATTCAGTTATATATCTCTATATATACACACATATATATACACACATATATGTATTCTTTTTCAGATTCTTTTCCATTATAAGTTACCGCAAGATATTGAACATAGGTCCCTGTGCTATACAGTAGGTCCTTGTTGTATATCCATTTTATATGTATTAGTGTGCATCCCAAACTCTTAAATTATCCCTCCCTCACCCACTTTCCTCTTTGGTAATCAGTTGTTCGTTTTCTGCGTCTGTGAGTCTATTTCTGTTTTGTAAATAAATTCATTTGTATCATTTTTTTAGAATCCACATACAAGTGATATCATATATTATCATATATTTGTCTTTTCCTCTCTGACTTCACTTAGTGTGATAATATCTAGGTCCATCCATGTTGATGCAAATGGCATTATCTCAGTCCTTTTAATGGCTGAGCAGTATTCCACTGTATATATGTCCCACATTTTCTTTATCCATTCATCTCTCGATGGACGTTTAGGTTGCTACCGTGCCTTGACTATTATAAATAGTGCTGCAGTGAACATTGGAGTGCATATATATCTTCTCAAATTGGAGTATTTGTTTTTTCTGGATATATGCCCAGGAGTGGGATTGCTGATTCATATCGTAACTCTATTTTTAGTTTTTTTTTTTTTTTAAGGAACACCCATACTGTTCTCCATAGTGGCTGCACCAATTTATATTCCCACCAACAGTGCAGGAGGGTTCCCTTTTCTCCACTCCCTCTCCAGCATTTATTGTTTGTGGACTTTTTGATGATGCCCATTCTGACTGGTGTGAGGTGATTGTAGGTTTTTTTTTTAAACATCTTTATTGGAGTATAATTGCTTTAGATTGTTGTGTTAGTAGCTGCTATATAACAAGGTGAATCAGCTATACATATACATATATCCCCATATCCCCTCCCTTTTGCGTCTCTCTCCCACCCTCCCTATCCCACCCTTCTAGATGGTCACAAAGCACTGAGCTGATCTCCCTGTGCTATGCGGCTGCTTCCCACGAGCTATCTATTTTACATTTGGTAGTGTATATATGTCCACGCCACTCTCTCATTTCAACTCAGGTTACCCTTCCCCCTCCGCGTGTCCTCAAGTCCATTCTCTACGTCTGAGTCTTTATTCTTCTTCTTCCATTAGTTTCTTCAGAACCATTTTTTTTAATATTCCATATATATGTGATAGCATATGGTATTTGTTTTTCTCTTTCTGACTTACTTCACTCTGTATGACAGACCCTAGGTCCATCCATTTCACTACAGGTAACTCAGTTTTGTTTCTCTTTACGGCTGAGTAATATTCCATTGTATATATGTGCCACATCTTCTTTATCCATTCATCTGCCGATGGAGACTTACGTTGCTTCCATGTCGTGGCTGTTGTAAATAGAGCTGCAATCAACATTGTGGTACCTGACTCTTTTTGAATTATGATTTTTCTCAGGGTATATGCCCAGTAGTGGGATTGCTGGGTCATGTGGTAGTTCTATATTTAGTTTTTAAGGAAACTCCATACTGTTCTCCATAGTGACTGTATCAATTTACATTCCCACCAACAGTGCAAGAGGGTTCGCTTTCTTCCACACCCTCTCCAGCATTTATTATTTGTAGATTTTTTGATGATGGCCATTCTGACCGGTATGAGGTGATACCTCATTGTAATTTTGATTTGCATTTCTCTAATGATTAGTGATGTTGATCATCCTTTCATGTGTTTGTTGGCAATCTGTATATCTTCTTTGGAGAAATGTCTGTTTTGGTCTTCTGCCCATTTTTGAATTGGATTGTTTGTCTTTTTGATATGGAACTGCATGAGCTGCTTGTATATTTTGGAGATTAATCCTTTGTCAGTTGGTTCATTTGCAAATATTTTCTCCCATTCTGAGGGTTGTCTTTTCGTCATGTTTCTGGTTTCCTTTGTTGTGCAAAAACTTTTAAGTTTCATGAGATCCCATTTGTTTATTTTTGTTTTTATTTCCATATCTCTAGGAGGTGGGTCAAAAAGGGTTTTGCTGTGATTTATGTCATAGAGGAGTGTTCTGCCTATGTTTTCCTCTAAGAGTTCTAGAATGTCTGGCCTTACAATTAAGTCTTTAATGCATTTGGAGTTTATTTTTGTGTATGGTGTTAGGGAGTGTATTAATTACATTCTTTTACATGTAGCTGTCCAGTTTTCTCAGCACCATTTATTGAAGAGGCTGCCTTTTCTCCATTGTATATTCTTGCTTCTTTTATCAAAAATAATGTGACCATATGTGTGTGGAATTTTCTCTGGGCTTTCTATCCTGTTCCATTGATCTATATTCCTGTTTTTGTGCCAGTACCAGACTTTCTTGATTACAGTCACTTTGTAGTATATTTTGAAGCAAGGGAGCCTGATTCCTCCACCTCCGGTTTTGTTTCTTAAGATTGCTTTGGCTAGTTGGGGTCTTTTGTGTTTCCATACAAATTGTGAAATTTTTTTCTAGTTCTGTGAAAAATGCCATTGGTAGTTCAATAGGGATTCCACTGAATCTGTAGTTTGCTTTGGGTAGTAGAGTCATTTTCACAATGTTGATTCTTCCAATCCAAGAACATGGTATATCTCTCCATCTGTTTGTATCATCTTTAATTTCTTTCATCATTGTCTTATAGTTTTCTGCATACAGGTTTTTTGTCTCCTTAGGTAGGTTTATTCCTAGGTATTTTATTCTTTTTGTTGCAATCATAAATGGGAGTGTTTCCTTAAATTCTCTTTCCGATTTTTCATCATTAGTGTATCAGAATGCAAGAGGTTTCTGTGCATTAATTTTGTCTCCTGCTACTCTACCAAATTCATTGATTAGCTCTAGTAGTTTTCTGGTAGCATCTTTAGGATTCTTTCTGTATATTCTCATGTCATCTGCAAATGCTGACAGTGTTACTTCTTTTCTGATTTGGATTCCTTTTATTTCTTTTTCTTCTCTGATTGCTGTGGCTAAAACTTCCAAAACTTTGTTGAATACTAGGGGTGAGAGTGGGCAACCTTGTCTTGTTCCTGATCTTAGTGGAAATGGTTTCAGTTTTTTACCATTGAGAGCGATGTTGGCTGTGGGTTTGTCATATATGGCCTTTATTATGTTATGGTAAGTTCCCTCTACATCTACTTTCTGGAGGGTTTTTATCATAAATGGGTGTTGAATTTTGTCAAAAGATTTTACTGCGTCTGTTGAGATTATCATTTGGTTTTTATCTTTCAATTTGTTAATATGGTGTATCACATTGATTTGCATATATTGAGGAATCCTTGCCTTCCTGGGGTAAACCCCACTTAATCATGGTGTATGATCCTTTTAATGTGCTGTTGGATTCTGTTTGGTAGTATTTTGTTGAGGATTTTTGCATCTATGTTCATCAGTGATGTTGGTCTGTAGTTGTTTTTTTTTTTTCGTGACATCTTTGTCTGGTTTTGGTATCAGGGTGATGGTGGCCTCGTAGAATGAGTTTGGGAGTGTTCTTCCCTCTGCTATATTTTGGAAGAGTTTGAGAAGGATAGCTGTTAGCCCTTCTCTAAATGTTTGATAGAATTCGCCGGTGAAGCCTTCTGGTCCTGGGCTCTTGTTTGTTGGAAGATTTTTAATCATAGTTTCAATTTCAGTGCTTGTGATTGGTCTCTTTAAATTTTCTATTTCTTACTGGTTCAGTCTTGGAAGGTTGTGCTCTTCTCAGAATTGTTCCATTTCTTCCAGCTTGTCCATTTATTGGCATATAGCTGCTTGTAGTAATCTTTCATGATCCTTTGTATTTCTGCAGTGCCAGTTGTTACTTCTCCTTTTTCATTTCTAATTCTGTTGATTTGACTCTTCTCCCTTTTCTTCTTGATGAGTCTGGCTAATGGTTCATGAATTTTGTTTATCTTCTCAAAGAACCAGCTTTGGGTTTTATTCATCTTTGCTATTGTTTCCTTCATTTTTTTTTTCATTTATTTTTGATCTGATATTTATGATTTCCTTCCTTCTGCTAACTTTCGGTTTTTTTGTTGCTGTTCTTCTTTCTCTAATTGTTTTAGGTGTAGGTTTAAGTTATTTATTTCAGATTTTTCTTGTTTCTTGAGGTAGGATTGTATTGGTGTAAACTTCCCTCTTAGAACTGCTTTTGCTCCATCCCATAGGTTTTGGGTCATTGTGTTTTCATTGTCATTTGTTTCTAGGTTTTTTGTTGTTTTTTTTTTTTTGCAGTATGCAGATCTCTCACTGTTGTGTCCTCTCCCGTTGCAGAGCACAGGCTCCGGACGTGCAGGCTCAGCGGCCATGGCTCATGGGCCTAGCCGCTCTGCAGCATGTGGGATCTTCCCGTACCGGGGCATGAACCCATGTCCCCTGCATCGGCAGGTGGACTCTCAACCACTGCGCCACCAGGGAAGCCCTCTAGGTATTTTTTGATTTCCTCTTTAATTTCTTCAGTGATCTCTCGGTTATTTAGTAGTGTATTGTTAGCCTACATGTGTTTGTATTTTTTACAGATATTTTCCTGTAATTGATATCTAGTCTCATTGCGTTGTGGTCAGAAAACATACTTGATAGGATTTCAATTTTCTTAAATTTACCAAGGCTTGATTTGTGATCCAAGATATGATCTATCCTGGAGAATGTTCCATGATCAATAATTCTTTTGTTATTGGGTGGAATATCCTATAAATTAAGTGCATTCTGTTTAATGTATCATTTAAAGCTTGTGTTTCCTTATTTATTTTCATTTTGGATGATCTGTCCATTGGTGAAAGTGAGGTGTTCAAGTCCCCTACTATGATTGTGTTACTGTCAATTTTCCCTTTTATGGCTGTTAGCGTTTGCCTTAGGTATTGAGGTGCTCCTATGTTGGGTGCATATATATTTATAATTGTTATATCTTCTTTTTGGATTAATCCCTTGATCATTACGTAGTGTCCTTCCTTATCTTTTCTAACAGTCTTTATTTTAAAGTCTATTTTACCTGATTTGATATTGTTACTCCAATTTTCTTGTGATTTCCATTTGCATGGAGTATCTTTTTCCATCCCCTCACTTTCAGTCTGTATGTGTCCCTATGTCTGAAGTGGTTCTATTGTAGACAGTATTCCTATGGGTCTTGTTTTTGTATCCATTCAGCCAGTCTGTTGCTTTTGGTTGGAGCATTTAATCTATTTACATTTAAGGTAGTTATCGATATGTAATTTCTTATTACCATTTTATTAATTTTTTGGGTTTATTAGTATAGGTCTTTTCCTTTTCTTGTATTTCCTGCCTAGAGAAGTTTCTTTAGTACTTACTGTAAAGCTAGTTTGGTGGTGCTGAATTCACTTAACTTTTGCTTGTTTGTAAAGGTTTTAATTTCTTTGTCAAATCTGAATGAGATCCTTGCTAGGTAGAGTAATCTTGGTTGTTGGTTTTTCCCTTTCATCACTTTAAATATGTCCTTCCCCTGCCTTCTGGCTTACAGAGTTTCTGCTGAAAGATCAGCTGTTAACCTTACGGGGATTCCATTGTATTTTATTTTTTGCTTTTCCCTGTTGCTTTTAATATATTTTCTCTGTATTTAATTTTTGATAGTTTGATTAGTATGTGTCTTGGCGTGTTTCTCCTTGTATTTATCCTGTATGGGATGCTCTGTGCTTCCAGGACTTGATTATTTCCTTTCCTGTATTAGGGAATATTTCAATTATATTCTCTTCAAATATTTTCTCAGACCCTTTCTTTTTCTCTTCTTCTTCTGGAACCCCTACAATTCGAATGTTGGTGTGTCATGCTGTCCCAGATGTCTCTGAGATTGTCCTCAATTCTTTTCATTCTTTTTTCTTTATTCTGCTCTGCAGTAGTTATTTCCACTCTTTTATCTTCCAGGTCACTTATCTGTTCTCCTGCCTCAGTTATTCTGCTATTGATTCCATTTAGAGAATTTTTAAATTCATTTATTGTGTTGTTCATCCTTGTTTGTTTGCTCTTTAGTTCTCCTAAGTCCTTGTTAAATGTTTCTTGTATATTCTCCATTGTATTTCCAAGATTTTTGGTCATTTTTTCTGTCATTACTCTGAATTGTTTTTAGGTAGACTGCCTGTTTCCTCTTCAGTTGTTTGGTCTGGTGGGTTTTTCCTTGCTCCTTCAACTGCTGTGTGTTTCTCTGTCTTCTCATTTTGCTTAACTTACTGTGTTTGGGGGTCTCCTTTTCACAGGCTGCACGTTCGTAGTTCCCGTTGTTTTTGGTTTGTGCTCCAGTGGGTAAGGTTGTTTCAGTGGGTTGTGTAGGCTTCCTGGTGGAGGGGACTGGTGCCTGCGTTCTGGTGGGTGCGGCTGGAGCTTGTCTTTCTAGTGACCAGGGCTGTGTCCGGTGGTGTTTTTTGGGGTGTCTGTGAACTTATGATTTTTTGTGGCCTCACTGCTAATGGATGGGGTTGTTTTCCTGTCTTGCTAGTTGTTTGGCCTAGGGTTTCCAGCACTGTAGCTTACTGGTCATTGAGTGAAGCTGGGTCTTAGTGTT
The DNA here is from genome assembly GCF_003676395.1 of Aethalodelphis obliquidens. NCBI lineage: Eukaryota > Metazoa > Chordata > Mammalia > Artiodactyla > Delphinidae > Aethalodelphis > Aethalodelphis obliquidens. Next base: position 3,473,901 of record NW_020837969.1, read on the forward strand.
GAGATGGAGATCTCTGGAAGAGCTTTCGCCTTTAATATTATGTGGGCCGGGAGGTCTCTGGTGGACCAGTGTCTTGAACTCTGCTCTCCCATCTTCGAGGTTCAGGCTTGACACCCAGCTAGAGCACCAAGAGCCTTTCAGCCACATGGCTCAGAAGAAAAGGGAGAAAAGAAAGAAAGAGAGAGAGAGAGAGACAGCGAGAGAGAGAGAAAGAAAGGAAAGGAAAGGAAAGAAGGAAGGAAGGAAATTATTTTAAAATTAAAAATGTTATTTTAAAATTTTTTATTTTAAAAGAAAGTAAGAAAGAAAGAAGAGAGCAACCAAACCAAAAAACAAATCCACAAATGATACCAAGTGCTAAAAACTATACTTAAAAAGAATAAAATAAATTTAAAAAAGAAATGGACAGACAGAACCCCAGGACAAATGGTAAAAGCAAAGCTATACAGAGAAAATAGCACAAAGAAGCATCCGCATACATACTCACTAAAAGTGTGATAGAAAAAAATATATGTATATAAGAAAAAAAAAAGAGAGTAACCAGATCAATAAACATATCTACCAATGGTAAGAAGCTCTAAGTACTAAACTGAGATAAACATAAAAGTAGAAACAAATTAGATGCAGAAAGCAAACCCCAAGTCCACAGTTACTCCCAATGTCCACTGCCTCAATTTTGGGGTGATTCGTTGTCTATTCAAGTATTCCACAGTTGTAGGGTACATCAAGTTGATTGTGGAGATTTCATCCACTGCTCCTGAAACTGCTCAGAGAAATTTCCCTTTCTCTTCTTTGTTTGCACCGCTCCCGGGGTTCAGCTATGGATTTGGCTCTGACTCTGAATATAGGTTGCCTGAGGGCGTCTGTACCCCGCCCGGACAGGCTGGGTTTAAAGTAGCAGCTAATTCGGGAGCTCTGGCTCACTCAGGCAGGTGGAGGGAGGGGCACGGAGTGCGGGGGCGAGCCTGCGGCTGCAGAGGCCATTATGACGTTGCATCAGCCTGAGGGCGCCGTGCGTTTTCCCGGGGAAGTTGTCCCTGGATCCCGGGACCCTGGCAGTGGCGGGCTGCACAGGCCCCCCCCAGAAGGCGGTGTGGATAGTGACCTGTGCTCGCACACAGGCTTCTTGGTGGCGGCAGCAGCAGCCTTAGCGTCTCATGCCCGTCTCTGGGGTCCATGCTTTTAGCGGCGGCTCGCGCCTGTCTCTGGAGCTCCTTTAAGCAGCGCTCTGAATCCCCTCTCCTGGTGCAGCAGGAAACAAAGAGGGAAGAAAAAGTCTCTTGCCTCTTCGGCAGGTCCAGACTTTTCCCCGGACTCCCTCCCGGACAGCCGTGGTGCACTAACCCTCTTCAGGCTGTGTTCCCGCCGCCAACCCTAGTCCTCTCCCTGCGCTCCGACGGAAACCCGAGCCTCAGCTCCCAGCCCCGCCGGGGCCTCTCAGCCTGGTGAGTGCTGGTCAGCACTGATCCTCTGTGCGGGAATCTCTTCGCTTTGCCCTCCGCACCCCTGTTGCTGCGCTCTCCTCTGCGGCTCCGTAGCTTCCCCCTCCGCCACCTGCAGTCTCCGCCCACGAAGGGGCTTCCTAGTGTGTGGACACCTTTCCTCCTTTACGGCTCCCTCCCACTGGTGCAGGTCCTGTCCCTATCCTTTTGTCTCTGTTTATTCTTTTTTATTTTGCCCTACCCAGGTACGTGGGGAGTTTCTTGCCTTTTGGGAGGTCTGAGGTCTCCTGCCAGTGTTCAGTGGGTGTTCTGTAGGAGTTGTTCCACGTGTAGATGTATTTCTGATGTATCTGTGGGGAGGAAGGTGATCTCCACGTCTTAATCCTCTGCCATCCTGAAGGTCTCGATCCCTCATTTTAGTTTTGATTTGCATTTCTCTGATGATTGGCTGTGTTGAGCATCTTTTCATGTGCCTGTTGGCCATCTGTGTATCTTCTGTGGAAAAATGTCTATTCAGTTCTCCTGCTCATTTTTTGATTGGGTTATTTTTTTGGTATTGGGTTGTATGAGCTGTGTATGTATTTTGATATTAACCCCTTATCAGTCATATAATTTGCAAATATTCATTGCCATTCAGTAAGTTGTCTTTTCCTTTTGTCAGTGGTTTCCTTTACTGTGTAAGAGCTTTCTAAGTTTAATTTTGTCCCTTTTTTATTTTTGCTTTTCTTTCTTTTGCCTTAGGAGACAGATGCAAAAAAAATTGCTATGGTTTATGACAGCGTATGCCTACGTTTTCTTCTAGGAGATTTATGGTTTCAGGTTTAAATGATTTTACCTTTATTAAAGTATTTGGCAGTAATTGGGTTTGTTTTGCTCTTTTTTCTAGTCTATTAAGGGGAAAGTATATTATAATTTTGACACCTTTATTTCATTTTTCATAAGAGTATAAACTACGAATATCCTTCTAAAAACTCCACTTAGCTATATTCCACAGATATTTATTTGCTATATTTTGATTTTTGTTCAATTCAAGGTATTTCTTAATTTCCTTTAGAATTTTTCTTTGACACACAGATTACTTAGAGGTATACTGTTTAATTTCATGTTTTTGGTAGTTTTCCTCATCTTTTTTATTGATTTTTTAGTTTATATGTGGTCTGAAACATTTTGTATGGTTTTCACTTTAAAAATTTATGTTTTGATGTAAGGCCTGGGATATGGTTATCTTAGTAACTATTCCATGTGCACTTGAAAAAATTACTTACTATTAAATGGAGAATTCTATAAATGTCAGTTAGATCCACTTTGTTGATGTTATTCCATCCTTCTATATTTTTGCTTATTTTCTATCTACTAATCCTGTTACTTAGACACTGTTGAAATATCTATCAATACATTTAAATTTTTGTGTATTTACTTTTAGTTCTAACAGTAGTTTCTTCATGTATTTGCGGTTATGTAATTTAGTGCCTCAAGATGTCAATGTCCCCTTGGTGAGTTGCTCACTTTATCAATATATAACGTTTATGCACCTGGCAATTTACTTTTCTCTGAAATCTATTTTATCTGATATTGACATAAATACTTCACCTCTCTCTTTTTTTTCTTTTTTCACCTCTCTTGATTGAAATTTGCATGATCAAAAGTTCTCCTATTTTTACTTTTAAGTTCATGAGGGATATTTTTTCGTAGTTTTCTTTCTGTTTCATTTTACTTAACATGAGTCTTTGTAGACAGTATATAGTTGGGTCTTTTTTTAATGCATTCTGTCAGTTTCTGTCCTTTTTATGGATGTGCTTAGACCATTACTATTTAGTATTTTTAGTATATATTTTATGTACATTTAGGAAATTTATAATTAATTTAATTAATATGATATGTAGATCTTTGATATGTTTGAATTTAGTTCAGTTATTTTAGCATTTGATTTCTGTTGTTAATATTTTTTGGCTCAAGTCTGCCAATTTATTGTTTTCTGCATGTTCTTTCTTTACCTGTTTCTCCTTTTCTGCCTCATTTGGGTCATTTAAACATATTTTCGTATTTCACATTAATTTGTCTATTAAAGTTTGTGGTTATATCTGTTTATACATTAGTTTCATGGCTGTTAAGGTATTAACAAAGTATATACTTATTTTTAAAATTTAGAACCAGTACTATATCACTTTAATAGGAATGGAAGAGCCTTAGTACCATATACATTCCCTAAGTCTCCCTTTATGCTATATATTAAATAAAATTACATTATATAATACCTATACTTACATTGAACACTTCCTCAGATAATATGTTTTTCTTATCAAATGCAAAACATAAGTATGAAGGGTGAAGATGAGACTAATAGTCTGTGGTATTTACCAAGATATTAAATTGTTCCTGTTGTTTCTTCTTTCTTCCTAAAGTTTAGCCTTCCTTCTAGAGTCATGTAACTTCTATCTCAAGAGCTTCCCTTGGCGATTATTTAGAACAGATCTGATCACAGGATTTTCTAAGTTTCCCTTCAGCAGAGAATGTTTACTCCTGAAGGATATTTTCTGGATATAGAATTATGGGTTGACAGTATTATTTTCTTAGGATTTTAAAATGTTTACCAATTCCTTCTGGCTTGCATGTTTTCTAATAATCAGTCTACAGCAATTCATCATTGATCTCTTACAGGTAATATGCCATTTTCCTCTGACTGCCTTTAAGATTTTTTTTTCTTAAGTTTTTATGAACTTGATTATGATGTGTCCACATGCACAGTTTTGGGGTTTATCCTATTTTGGGTTTACTCAGCTTCCTGAGTAAAACAGATTACGTCTTTCACCATACTTGGGAATATTTCATCCTATTTAAATTTGTTTAAAGTTATATTTTTCCTTCTCTCCTTCTGGGCCTCTTATGATACAAATTTTACAACATTTGTTATTGTTTAATGGCTTATTTTTAAATTCAATATATTTTTTCTGTGATACTAAGTTGTATAATTTCTATTGACTTATCTTTAAGTTAACTAACTCTTTCCTCAGCTATCTCCTTTCTGTTATGAGCTGAACCAGTAAGTATCTTTTAATTTTAGCTATTGTATTTTTTCAGTTCTAAATTTTCATTGTTTCATCTTTATATACTTTATTTCTATACTGATATTTTCTAACATTTGTTTTCACAATTCTTTGATTGAACATTTTTATAAAATCTGCTTTAAAATATTTGTTAGATAATGCGACATCTGTATCCACTTGTTAACAGCTGTTGATTGTCTTTTCACATGCATGATGCAATTTTCATGGTCCTTCACATGCCTAAAATTTTTAATTGTATCCTAGCATTTTGAAGATTACTTCATGAGGATTTTAAAATCCTATAAAGAATGTTTATATGTTTATCAGGCACTTGATCTTGTTTGCTTCAGGCCTTAAGGTCCAACCCGCACCCTGTAGACAGCTGCACCATGAGTTCAGTTTGCAAACGCTGGTGTTGTTGCTGTCCCATCATGTGTGCCACCCAGTGGTCGGCTTTACCGCTGTATGGAGGTCTAACTGTTACCTCAGTTTTCAAAGTCTTGCATCCTAATTAGGGACACAGCTACACGTGGGCAGGTTGTGTGGCGCCTGTGGATTCATGAACAGCCTTGCTTTCCCAGGCTCCTCGGACTTCGCTATGCTTGGTTTGCTGGGACTGTCCTTTTAGGCTCTGTGGCCTGAGACCCTCACTTCTGTGATTGCAATGCAGAGTCTGGAAAACAAAGAGAAAGAATAAAAGCAATGAGTCTGATCCCACTTTCTTGGAACCACAGCTCCATCTAACTGAGAAAGAAGTTCAAGTCTTTCGTCAGAGTTCCTGCCCCTGCAGGTAGCAGATTTTTTGCCACTGTCACACTCAGTATAGGATTGCCTGAGGTATGGGATACAAGTAAATGTAGAAAAGGTGAGGAAAAATGGAGATTTTCAATCTCTCTGAGTTTAAGAGTTTCCTTTCCCACTTCTCAAGCCAGAACTAGACAATTTCTCTGGGACCTCTCTTTCTGCAGTTCTCAGTTTCAGGCTGGTAAATACCTATGGCGGGGGGGAAAAATGTAAAATTCACTACCATTTCTTTAGTACTTTGAATTTTTATGCTTTTCCTTAAATAGTTGTGCCACGTTTTTATTTAGGTTTTATAAGTGCTTTCAGCATGAAAGGAATGGTAATATGTGCTTGCTTCCAGAATAGGAATGTCCAGTTTGACCATTTCTTTAAAAAAAAAAAATTATGAGATCTAATCTGTATGTTTAAATATTGTCATTAAATATCACTTTTTAAACTACAATATAAAAAATTTCCTGATCCTATATAATAAATCTTGGCACTACCATGCTCTTGTGAAAGAAAATATTTCGTATGTGGCAAAATACAAACTAAACAAGGGTTACTTGCTTCAGTCACACACTTCACGTCTCTCTCAGAAACCGTACAGTTCTCTTCAACTTTAGTTCCTTATTGCTATACTTCTTGTTTGCAGTACATGAACTAAATAAATAAGAGATAAAATTCCACTGACTGTAAATTCTTTTTGTTTTTTATCTTGCTCCTGAGGTATCCTTATTTTCTTCCACATGTTTATCCCTTCCAGAGAATATTTCTTCCTATTTATCTTTCTAACCTTTTGATTCCTTCCTTAATGCTTTATCATTGGACTTCAAGTAATTTTTTCTTACCAGTCCAACACCTTCCTCATTACCCATATATGTTTAAGTTATCTATTACATCCATCTATTTATCTAGATCTAGGTCTACACAAAGACGTATCTTCCTTAATCTTTGTATCTCTATTGTTTCAACTGGATAATAGTCTAGGCAGAAAATCCTTATGTGACCTTCATTTATTCAGCCATCTCAGCTGCCACCTGCCTGCCTAATCTTTATCTTCAGCCTTCAATTTCTATGTAATTAACATCAAGTTTAATTTTAGCCTATCTTCAGTTAAAGAGTTTTGAATTTTATTGTTTTTCTTTTATTTGATTTTATGTTTTGTTGCATTCTTTTACTTCTTGAAGAGATCCTTCCCAAACCACAAGTTTTATATTACTAATCTGACAAATTTAATTTTCAAAGGAAGAAAGACTCTTCTCTCTTGGTGTTTAATTTAATATATATGTTTCATGTTATTGCTCTTTTACCTCTTATGGGTAAATTTTTCTTAAAATATTAATCTTGTATCTTTACCAGTTTATCATCCATATTTAAAAACTTTCTATATGAACACAGTTATGTAGAGAGCTGTGATAGAACACTTTTTCTAACTACATAAGTAAAAGCAAGTATCCTCCTCTCATGAGTGTAAATTTTAAAGGAGATAATTTCTTCCCTTTCCTTAGTTCAAAAGAAATCTGTATTTTATAGCACACCTAAGTCCCTCTTATATTACTAATCATGCAGCCTAGCCTAGCTATATAGCTTATTGCTTTGTTATATAGATGAGTTTTCATTTAAAATATTCTTATAACATGTTGAATACATCACTACTTTAGATTCTAATTTTTAACTGTATTTTTTATAACCAGTTATAATATTAGATTTTCTGTATCATACACAGAAAGTAGTTTAATGAGCATTAAGTGGTTAAGTTGTAACATGCATTGTTGAAAATTATATGCTCCTACTTTTAAGTTCAGTAGTATTTGTAAATAACGTGAACAATAATGGTCTTATAAGTATATTAATACAAATATATGTATTCTTATGTCAAACATATTTGGAAAATGTGTCTTCTTGAAGGAAACACAGAGCCTCTGACAAATGGTTTCTGTATATTTTGCTGTTACAGATTTTTTTTATCAAGAATTATTTAAGCTTACTAATACTTTTATAAGAAAAAAAGTATTGCTCTTTTCTTGAAATTTATCTCTTTAAACTATATGAGATAAAAACTGCAGTATTTGCATTTTTGCAAATCTGGTTAGGATCAGCACATTAATTTTGCTAGTTTTTGTTGACTGTGCATAATTTTTGCACTACTGTTTTTTCGTAGGTATATGCAATGAGATTGTTTTTCTCGTTCTTAGTTTTAAAAACTATGTTTATTCGATATATATTTTTAAAAGGTGGGGTGAAAGATGATATACTTGAAGGGAAGCAAATATAAGTTAAAATTAAACTGCTAGGAACTTATGTATGAAGACCTTAGCTTAATATTGAGACTATTAACAGTATTATAATACCAGACAATAAAGGTATGCACCAAAGAACTAAGTATTAAAAAATTGTTAGGAAAATTATAAATATAGAAAGGCTTATCTTGTTTATTTCTATAAGCTCTGTACCTAAGACAATATCTAGTACAGTATAAGTAGTCAATAAATATTTGTTTAGTGAAAGAAGGAATAAGTGAATGTTGTTTATGAAAATAATATATTTTTTAAATGTAACAGTAAAAATAAAAGGGCTTAAAAGGTGTCAGGATATTCATACATACTTAGAAAATTAACACTGAATATTATTTAATTACAGAATAACTAAAAGTGAAAACGGTTTGAGTTTAGAATATCTTTCATAATTTAAAGTAAAACTATTTGCCTTTTTCAGTTCTAGAAATAATTCTGTTTTAGCTTTCAGAACTTAGTCTTAGGAATTAAACATAGTACGTAATTACAGATCTCAGCCTTCATTATGGGTGAGTGCCCAGAATAATCAGTTCTGATGTTTGCAAAGATACATTGTGTTCGACAGACAAGAGCAGAAAATACTGAATCTTTAAACAGTAGACTTGGCTGACAAGTGAAATCAGTTCTTTAGACTGTATTGAAATCAACATTTTTAGGAATGTGTTCAGGATAAATTATAAAATATTTTAAAACTGTGCACAGTATAAACTATTTCTATATAATCTATGAACATAATTAATGTTAAAAAATAGTGAGCCACTGAAGACTCTAAAGAGTATTTACAGAATTGGAACAAGAAAAATAATTAAAATCCCAAAAGAGCAAGTGATTGGGGGAACACATAAATTTATTAATAAAGTTAAATTTATTGTTAGAGAAAGATGAGAGATTTGATTGACAAGACAGGAAGCAAAGCCCTATATTAATCCCTAGAATTCATAGAGTGATGGAGAGTCATCCACGTTGACTTGTCAAAATCATCACTGACAAGGGTAATAGTATTATTTCTTAGCTTTTTTCTACTAGTGGTCCTTATAGAAATCACCTAAATACTGCAGGTTAACAGCACAATTATAATTTTTCATACTCAGTACCTTGTAATATAAATAAGATGACAAACTTCTTAATATTTTGGATATATGGTTTAATGTCTTACTTGAAAATTACTTTTCTTCCTTTCATCTTAACAGATAGAAAAAAAATTTTTAAACAGACAATACTTTTGTTCTTTCAGAGACTTATGAGCAGAATTTTTCAGTTTCTTTTGAAGCAGTTTCTGATTGCTTATTGCCTAATGAATTTTTGGAAGTAAATTGGCATTGTAAGACTTACACAACTTATAGCCATATATATTATAAATAATAGATATCTTATCATCATGATATATATAATCAATGGTTCAGTCTCAGTACATGGAAAACAAACCAAATAGAGTATTATATGTACCCAGAATTAAATTTGCTGAATTACTCAATACCCTTTGGAGTATAAATTGTGGCAGTATTTGAAGGGATACCTGAACTAAATGGAATACCTTAACTCTCATATTTTACATTATGTTTAATGAAATTGTAATAAATCTTAAAAGTAATCTGTCTTTCAACTGCTATGCTCCTTGAAATGTTCTTTTCCAAAATCTAAAAAGCTTCTCATTGACATTTTCACTGATCACATTTTTAATCTAAACATAATTTTAGGTGTCTCACTCCCGATTAAAAAGTATTATCATGGATTCATTTCCCTTCATAGTAAATCAATGTTATCCTTTGTGTGTTTTCTTACTCTAATTCTCTCTCATTAGGTAGTGTGCTGAAGCTGCACTATGGTAGCTCTACTTTCCATTGCTTTAAATGATAGTTTAGTTAATAGATCAACTTACTAAACTTCATTTATCATCCAGCTAGAAAAGAAGTCCAGTTATACTCAGATGAAATCTGACCATTACTTCAATGTCTAGAATTATATATACATATATATTTTTTGACATAGGGTCTTTCTAACTGGAATTCTAAATGGGTGAATAGCTATATGCTTATCAGTATATATTATTTACCTAAATAGTATGTCAGATCCTATCAATTATATACAAAGAATGATAGCAAATTTGTGCTCCCATACCTTTACTTTTTTTTTTTAATTGAAGTATAGTTTTTTGTAATGTTGTGTTAGCTTCTACTGTACAGCGAAGTGGAGTTCCCTGTGCTATACAGCAGATTCTCATTAGTTACCTATTTTATACATATTAGTGTATATATGTCAATCCCAACCTCCCAGTTCATCCCACCGGCCCTTTCCTCCCTTGGTTTCCATACATTTATTCACTATGTCTGTGTCTCTATTTCTGCCTTGCAAACCGGTTTACCTGTACCATTTTTCTAGATTCCACATATATGCATTAATATATGATATTTGTTTTTCTCTTTCTGACTTACATCACTCTGTATGACAGTCTCTAGGTCCATCCATGTCTCTACAAATGACCCAATTTCATTCCTTTTTACCACTGAGTAATATTTCATTGTATATTTGTACCACATCTTCTTTATCCATTCATCTGTACCTTTACTTTTACTTTTGCCCCAGAGGCTCATGATTAATTCTAAGCCTTTGCACACAGCAGGAAAATCTATTTCTCATGTCCACTTAAACAATAGTGTAGGCCACTTATTTCTCAGTCAAGCGTTTTGTCTCATTGCACTATGTTATCTCTGTTTAAAATTTATTTAGTTCAGCTAACTGTGTAATATTATAATATCTATCCTTAGCACAACTACATCTCCATATAGATGTACCATATCCATCCTCTTATATTTTCTTTGTACACAATATCACTATTACCCTGTGTGATCAGACAGCATGGTATAATGGTTCCTTGAGGCCTTGAGCAGGTTACATAGTCATGATTATCAGCTTCCTGGAATGGTAATACAAAACTCTCTGGATGATTTTAAATACTAGTTTGTATAATGAGAACAAGTCATCCAATATAGCACCCAGGATATAGTTATTCAACGAATGTCAACTTCATTCCTTTTCAGTGTAGGTAATGGGTGATCTACCCCTTATGAATTAAGGAGTGTAGCATAAATTCAGACAATTTTAACTGCCACTGTAATGAAAACTTAACAAAAATAAAGACTGACAGTATGCAGAAAAGAATATATGCATTTTAATTTTCTTCACACAATTTATTATTATTTTTTCTGTCAGCAGACTTTAGCTGCAGTGAGTTATAAGCAAAATAATTAAATTACTGAGCTCTGTGTAAATCAAATGAGAAATAATTGAGAGGTTCTATGTACATGATGCATAGATTACTCATAGTCAAAGAATGGGAACTTAATAACATATATTAAAACTGTCCTGATTATATTTTCTCTGTGTTTATAAATAAATATTAAGTTGTTATAGTACATCCTTATGATTGGTAGAACATTAAGTTTTAATTGAAAATATTGCAATGCAGAAGTATTGGTAGATGATAACATTTTAGTAATATTTCAGGTAATCAATATTATTACTCAAGGAAGTCAAGATTGAAAATTAAAATGTATCTTAACATAAACTCTAAAACATGAATCTTTAAATATAAAATTGTCAAATAGTATAATATGTCAAATATGAAAATTATAAATTAAAAAAATGAAAACTATTATGTCATTGTATGTCATATTTAAATACATTATTTTTAAAAAACATAATTATGACCTGATTTCACCCGATATAGGTATCATAGAGAACATTTTGTTTCAGATATAATTTATTTTTAATTGTTATGTAATGTAATATATCCAATAGTCAGGAAATGAGTATGTGCCAGTGTATTCAAGATAAACAATTGGTGCTTAGTAGGCAGATCATATTTTAATTAGGATTTTGCATGTTTCTTGAGACATTCATGTGTAACTAGTATAATAATGGGAAACAATAAATGGAAAAAAACCTTTCCATTATCCATTTTCTTTATTCATTTAAAATGCCAAGCTTAGTGTATTAAAATGAATTAAAAGAAGTATAATTTCTGCAAATATTTAAATGTCCTTTCTATTGTTTCTTACAAGTAGTCTTTGTAGTACAGTGTTAATCAGTGATGGATAATTCCCCATTTCATAGGTATTACCACTACCTGTCAATTTTAAGTTGTTACTTGAACAGCTGTATCCTATAAAAGAATTTCCAGCATGATGATAAGAATTTAAAATAATAATTTTCAGGAATTCCCTGGTGGTCTAGTGGTTAGGACTTAATGTTGTCACTGCCAAAGGCCTGGGTTCAATCTCTGGTTGAGGAACTAAGATCCCACAAGCTGTGTGGTGCAGTCAAAAATATAATAATAAATAAAATAATTTTCTTAGTAGAACAAAAGCTGAAGTTCAACAAAATAAGTTGTTTTTGAAAATATTTTTGAGAACCTATGTTGTCTTGAAAAATAATGAATTGGAATATTGTCTTATAGGAATATTAATGATGATTATGCCATTTAAAATAAAAATGAAATCCTGTAACTACAGGACTATAAATCCAGAATATCAGACGGAGGATACAGGTGTCTTGATAGCTCTGAAAATTAATAAAACAAATTTCAAAAAGAAACAAGATATTGGACGTTTATGGAAGATGGAAGAGTAGGAAGACCCTGAGCTCTCCTCCTCTCACAGGCACTGAAATTACAGAGCCACTGCTGACGGGAAAGTCCAGAGTATACCAGAAAGGATCTTCTACAGCTAAAGATATAAAGAAGGTACCACGTCGAGATGGGTATAGTAGGGGCAGAGTTGTGATTTAGTCAAGACCCATACTCCCAGATGGGCAACCCAACAATGGGAGAATAATTATAATTGCAGAGGTTCTCCCTAAGGACTGAGGAGTCTGAGCCCCACATTGGGCTTCCCAGCCTGGGGGTCTTGCACCAAGAAGAAGAGCCTCCAGAATATTTGGCTCTGAAGGCCAGCAGGGCTTACTTTCAGGAGACCCAGAGGGCTGGGGTGAATAGAAACTCCACTCTTCAGTGGTGCTCACAAAATCTTACACCCTCTGGGACCCGGGGAAGAAGTAGTAATTTGAAAGGAGCCTGGGTCAGACCCACTTACTGATCTTGAAGAGTCTCCCAGAGAGGCAGGAAGCAACTGGAGCTCACCCTGGGGACATAGACACTGACAGCAGCCATTTTGGGGAGCTACTTCTACCATCATGGACACAGTTGGCTTGCAAGCACCATTTTGGAACCCTCTTTCCAGCTTATTAGCCTCAGGACCCAGCCCTGCGTCTGCCCAGCAACCTGTAGGCACCAGCACTGGGAGGCCTCAGGCCAAGCAGCTATCCACACGGGGACACAGCCCCACACACCCGCAGGCAGGCTGCCTTAGGAGCCCCTGAGCCCCAGCCGTCTCTGGATGTGGTGCCACAGACCAGTGCACAGGCACTAGACCTGGGACCCGCCACGGTCCTGTAGCCAGAGACCCCAGGACCTGGCTCCACCCACCAGTGGATGGCTGCCAGCCTCAGAACACCCTGGGCCCAGTCCCATCCACCAGTGAGCTGGCTCTAGGCTCGAGACAGGCCTCGCCCACAAGTGGGCAAGCACCAGCCCCATGACACCCTGGGCCCCGGCCCTGCCCACTTAGTAAGCAGACCCCAGCCCCAGGACTGCTGAAGGCCTGCAGCCTGCCATGGCAGGAACCAACCTACCCACCAGCAGGCCAACGTCAGCTCTGAAACACCTTCGGCTCCTCAGACAGCCACCCTGGGATCCGATCCCACTCACCAGTGGGCTGATACAAGCTTCAGGACACCATGGACCCTGCCGCCAGCTGTGTCAGCAACTGGCACCATCCATCAGCAGTCTAACACCAGCTCTGGGACCCCTAGTCCCTGCAGCCTGAAACCCCAGGAGCTGGCTCTGCTGCCTGTGGGTGGGCACTAGCCCCAGGACCTGGATTCACCCACTGGTAGCTGGGCACCAGCCGTGGGATCTCCTGGACTGTGACTTTACACACCAGTGGGCAGGCAGTGGACCCAGGACCACCACAGCACCACAGCCTACCTTGTGAGGTCCCAGCCAACACATCAGCAGGCTGGCACCACATCTGAGATGGCTTGGATTCCTCATCCAACAGCCCCAAGATCCAGCCCCAAGATCCAGCAGGCCATCACTGGCTTTGGGACAGCCTGGGACCTGTAGTGAATTTTGTCAAGAACACTCCCACCCATCAGCAGACCGACACTAAGATCTGGAAACCACAGCCCTGCAACCACCCCCCCCACTCCAGTACATAGCTCTGTCCACCGGTGAGCCAGACTAGCAACAGGACCCCCCAAATGCTGCAGCCAGTTTCTTCACAACACAGCCCTGCCAACTAGCAGCCAGTAGCCTCACAAAGGCAGAGCGTGGTAACCAACTGGACGACGGGCCAGCCATACCTGCCAGACAGTCCACAGTAGTCAGCCCACCACAACAGAAGGACACAGACAGCCCACAGAGGAGGCACCCCTAGAGTATATAGCTCTGGTGACCAGAGGTGAGTGCACTGCTGGGACTCATAGGACATCTCCTATAAAAGGCCACTTCTCCTTACGTTACGTAAGGAGAAATGTACGTTACGTCGGGAAATGTAACCAACTTATCAGATACATGGAAATAAAAAAGAACATACCAAATGAAAGGACAAGGTAAACCAGAGAAGAACTAAGTCAAGTGGAGGTAGGCAATCTACCCAATAAAGAGTTCAAAGAAGTGATCGTAAAGATGATCAAATAACTTTGGAGGAAGAGTGGATGAACAAAGTGAGAATTTTAACAGTTATAAGACATAAAGAAGAACCAAACAGAATTTAAGAATACAGTAGCTGAAATAAAATATACAATAGAAGGAATCAACAGTAGATTGGATGATACAGAGGAATGGATCAGTGAGGTGAAAGATAGTGATAATCACCGAAGATGAACATAAAAAAAGAATAAAAAATAGGAAGAAAGGAGCTCAGTTTAAGAGATTTCTTGGAAAACATCAAGTGTACTAACGTTTGCATTATAGGGATCTCAGAACGAGAAGAGAGAGAAAGAAAGGGGCAAAGAACATATTTGAATATACAATCGCTGAAAACTTCACTAACCTGGGAAAGGAAACAGACATTCATGTACAGGAAGCACAGAGAGTCCCAAAAAGGATCGACCCAAAGAGGACCACACCAAGACACGTCGTAATTAAAGTGGCAAATATTGAAGATTAAAGAGAGAATATTAAAAGCAGCAAGAGAAAAGTGACAAATTTCATACAAGGAAACTCCTATAAGACTATCAGCTGACTTTTTAACAGAAACTCTGCAGGCCAGAAGGGAGTGGCATGATATATTTAAAGTGATGAAAGGAAATAAACTACCACCAAGAATATTTTACCTGGCAAGGCGCTCATTCAGATTTGATGGAGAGATCAAAAGTTTTACAGACAAACAAAAGATAAGAGTTTAGCACCACCAAACCAGCTTTACAAGAAATATTAAAGGAACTTTGCTAAATAAAAAAATAAAAGGCCACAAGTAGAAACATGCAAATTATGAAAGGAAAAATCTCATTGGTAAAGGCAGTAAATCAATGACATACAAAGCTAGTAGGAAGGTTAAAAGATGAAAGTAGTAAAATCATCTATGCTCACAATAAGTAATTAATTCATACAGAAAACAAAAAGCTGTAAAATATGGCAAAAACAGTAATCATAGGGGGAGGAGAGTAAAATGGAGAATTATTAAAATGCATTTGAAATTAAGAGCTCAGCAATTTAAAATAATTCCATCTATTATATCTATAGATATGTAGACTTATCTATATATCTGAAGGATAGGTATAGTTAGATTGCTATATATAAACCACATGGTGAACACAACCCAAAAAGTTATGATAGATACACATGCAAAAAAGAGAAATAAATCCATACGTAACACTAAGGATGATTATCAAATCACGAGTGTAGAAAACAAAAGAAGAAGAAAAAAGAACTACAAAACAACCCCCAAACAATTAATAAAATGACAGTAAGTACATACCTATCAATAATTACTTTACATGGACTAAATGCTCTGATCAGAAGACATGGAGTGTTAGAATGGTTACAAAAACAAGACCAACATATGCTGCCTACAAGAGACTCACTTCAGATCTACAGACGCACACAGACTGAATGTTAGGGTATGCAAAAACGTATTTCGTGCAACTGGAAATCAAATGAAAGCTGGGGTAGCAATACTTACATCAGACAAAAGAGACTTTAAAATAAAGACTGTTATAGGAGACAAAGGACGTTACATAATGATGAAGGGATCAATTCAAGAAGATATAATAATTGTAAATATATAGGCAGCCAACATAGGAGCACCTAAATACGTAAAGCAAATATTAACTGATGTAAAAGGAGAAATTGACAGTAACATAATAATAGTAGGGGATTTTAGTACCTCACTTACATCAATGGACAGATTCAGACAGAAAATCAATAAGGAAACACTGGCATTAAATGACACATTAGACCAAATGTACTTTTTAGAGATATAATGAGAGCATTCCATACAAAAGCAGCACAATACACATTCTTCTCAAGTACACGTGGAACATTCTCCAGGATGTATCACATGCTGGACCACAAAACAAGTCTTGGTAATTTTAAGAAAACTGAAATCATAAGAAGCATTTTTTCCAACTGCAACACCATGAGACTAGAAATCAACTACAAGAAAATACTGCAAAAAACATGAACATGAGGCTAAATAATATGCTACTGTTGAATGGATCACTGAAGAAAATGAAGAAGAAATCAAAAAATACCTGGATGCAAATGAAAATGAAAACATAATGATCCAAAATCTATGGGATGCAGGAAGAGCAGTTCTAAAAGGGATGTTTATAGTGATATAAGTCTACCTGAAGAAAAATCTCAGACAACCTAATCTTACACCTAAAGGAACTAGGAAAAGAACAAACAAAGCCCAAAGTTAGTAGAACGAAAGAAATCATAAAGATCAAATCAGAAATAAATGAAATAGAGATTAAAGAGAACAATAGAAAAGATCAATGTAACTAAGAGGTGATTCTTTAAAAAGATAAGCAAACTTGCTAACTCGTTAGCCTGACTCATCAAGAAAAAAAGAGAGTGGGCCCAAATGGATAAAATCAGAAATGAAAAAGAAGTTACAACCTACACCACAGAAATACAGTGGATTATAAAATATTACTAAGAACAACTATGGGCCAATAAAATGATCAGCCTAGGAGAAAAGGACAAATTCCTAAAAATGTACAATCTCTCAAGACTGAACCAGGAAGAAATAGAAAATATGTACAGACCAATTACCAGTATTGAAATTGAATCAGTAATAAAGCCAACCAACAAACAAACAAAAACTCCCAACAACAAAAGTCCAGGACCAGAAGGTTTCACAGGTGCATTCTATCAAATATTTAGAAACAGTTAACACCTATCCTGAAACTATTCCAAAAAGAATTGCAGAGGAAGGAATGCTTCTGAACTCATTCTGTGAGGCCAGCCTCATGCTGATACCAAAACCAGGAAAAGATATCACAGAAAAAGAAAATTACAGGCCAGTATCACCGGTGAACATAGATGCAAAAATCCATAATAAAATATCAGCAAACCAAATCCAACGATACATTAAAAAGATTGTACATCAGGATCAAGTGGACTTTGTCCCACGGATGCAAGGATTTTCATATCTACAAATCAATCAATGTGATATATCACATTAACAAATTGAAGAATAAAAATCATAAGATTATATGATAATCCCACAACTAACATCATACTTAATGGTGAAAAGCTGGAAGCATTTGCTCTAAGATCAGGAGCAAGACAAGAATGTCCACTCTTGCCACTTTTATTCAAAATAGTATTGGATGTCCCAGACACAGCAGTCAGACAAGATAAAGAAATAAACTGAATCCAAATTGGAAAGGGAGAAGTAAAACTGTTACTGTTTGCAGATGACATGATAGTATATATTGAAAAATCCTACAGATGCACCAAAAAATGTCTAGAGCTCATCAGTGAATATGGTCAAGTTGCAGGGTACAAAACTGTTATAAAGAAATCTGTTGTATTCCTATATCCTAGCAATGAACTATCAGAAAAAGAAATTAATAAAATAATCCCATTTACAGTCACATGAAAAAGAATAAAATACCTAGAAATAAATCTAGCTAAGGACGTAAAAGACCTATACTTGGAAAACTATAAAACACTGATAAAAGAAATTGAAGACTACACAAACAAGTGGAAAGCTATACTGTGTTCATGGATTGGAAGAATTAAAATTGTTAAAATGATCATACTACTCAAGGGAGTCTACAGATTCAATGAAATCCTATCAAAATACCAATGGTATTTTTCATAGAACTACAACAAATAGTTTAAAAAATTGCATGGAAACACAAAATACCCCCAATAGCCAAAACAATCCTGAGAAAGAACAGAGCTGAAAGTAGCATGCTTCCTGACTTCAGACTATGCTACAAAGGTACAGTAATCAAAAGAGTATGATAATGGTACCAAAATAGACTCATTGATCAATGGAATGGAGTAGAGAGCCCAGAAATAAACCCACATGCTTATGGTTAATTAATCTGCAACAAATTAGGCATGGATATGCAATTGGGAAAAGACAGTTTCTTCAATAAGTGGTGCTGGGAAAACTAGACAACCACATGTAAAAGAATGAAATTAGAACATTTTCTCACACCAGATTAAAAAAAATATAAACTCAAAATGGTTAAAAGACCTAAATGAAAGACTGGAAAACATAAGTCTCCTAGTAGAAAACATAAGTAGAACACTCTTTGACATAAATATTAGCAGTATTTTTTTGGATCTGTCGCCTAAGGCAAAGGAAGCAAAAGCAAAAATAAACAACTTGGACCTAATTAAACTTTAAAGCTTTTACACAGCAATGGAAACCACGGACTAAATGAAAAGACAACCTATTGAATGGGAGAAAATATTTGCAAATGATATGACTGATAAGGGGTTAATATCCAAAATATATAAAATCTTGTACTACTCAATATATTAAAAGAAAGAACAACTCAATTGAAAAATGAGCAGAAGACCTGAATAGACATTTTTCCAAAGAAGATATACAGATGACCAACAGGCATATGAAAAGACAGTCAACATAATTAATCATCAGAGAAATGCAAATCAAAACCACAGTGAGCTATCTCCTCACACCCGTCAGAATGGCCACCACAAATAGCAATTGATGGAGAGGATGTGGAGAAAAGGGAACCTTCATGCACTGTTGGTGGGAACGTAAACTGGTGGAACCACTGTGGAAGACAGTGTGGAGGTTCCTGAAAAACTAAAAATAGAACTGCCAAATGATCCAGTAATTCACTCCTGGGTATATATTCAAAGAAAATGAAAACACTATATTTGCAAATATACATGCACCCCAATGTTCATAGCAATATTATTTACAATAGCCAAGATATGGAAATAATCTAAGTGTCTATCAACAGATGGACATTCAACCGTAAAGAATAATGAAATTTGCAGCAACATGGATGGACCTGGTGGGTAGTATGCTTAGTGAAATAAGTCAGACAGAGAAAGACAAACACTGTATGTTATCATTTATATGTGGAACCTAAAATATAAAAGAAAGGAATATTACTAAACAAAAACAGACTCACAGATGTACAGAACAAACTAGTGATTCCCAGTGGGGAGAGGGAATGGGGGAGGAGCAGCCTAGGGGTAGGGGATTAAGAGGTACAAACTACCATGTACAAAGCTACAAGGATATACTGTACAGGACAGGGAGTATAGTTTATATTTTATAATCTTAATTGAAATATAATGTATAAAAATTTTGAGTCACTCTGTTGTACACCTGAAACTAATGTAATATTATGTCACTATACCTCAACAACAACAAAAAAGCAATAATACACTGGAAAGAATCTTACCAGTCACACACACACACACACACACCAAGGTCTCTCGTATGAGTGTGTCTGCACAATGGGTATCAACTTGAACCCTGTGTGGAAAAAATCTTAAAAATTCAAATTCCTTGTGTGTAGGCTATACTCAGTAAATTACTTAGTGTTGAATTATCTAAGTACTATTAGTTTTTAAACTTCACACATATCAACTTCCATATGCTTTTACTTTAGATAAATTTTAACTTAGATATTTTTTCATGAAAATACATTATTTTTAATGAATAGAAATATATCCACAGAGTGTATCATAACTTTTTATTATGAAGCATGAGGCTTTCTTTATTTTGTAGCACCATGTATTTATTTATATATTCATGTACATGTGCATTATTCTATGTGTATATTATACATATATATAAAGGTATTACATATAAAAAACCTAAAGTATATGGAGTTTAAAGTCTGTCATTACTTAGGATTGTAGAGCATGTCAATAGATTTGACATAGTTGTGCGCATTTTGATGATTTTCTTTATAGAATTGTGTATAACTAGCGAGAAGACCCGTGTCTCATTTTTTTACCTTAACTCTAGTGGTTAATATCATGTAACCATAAAAATCCCCCACATACTTCTTTTTAATACATTTTTAGATTAATTATTTTTAGCACAACTCATGTATCTTAAAAGAAGAGTTATGATTAGTACATGTACAATTTAGCAGTCTGCAAATCCTTCATAATTTAATAGCGAGATCCTTTAATGTTAATCTAGAATATGTTTCTTTATTGTATTAGTAACACATTAGTTATTTGCAATTCAGACAAGTGGAAAATTGCTTTCCATAGTATCTTTTATAAATATGTTTTCAGCTTTCTTCTTATAGGTTGCTAAGCTAGCAGTGAAACACATTTTCTTTTTGATGAAATGCACTAATTTTCATGTCGACATAATATACTTGTTCTAAAGCATAATTTCTTAAAATGATTGTTTTTTATTAATAATTAAGGTAAA
Organism: Aethalodelphis obliquidens; assembly: GCF_003676395.1. Lineage (NCBI taxonomy): Eukaryota > Metazoa > Chordata > Mammalia > Artiodactyla > Delphinidae > Aethalodelphis > Aethalodelphis obliquidens. The sequence goes on from NW_020837969.1 coordinate 3,494,429, forward strand.
TGGTAATTTCTCATACTGCTTTATTTCCCAAGGGATGTAAATGTTTTGTGATTGTAGTTTCAATAAGAAGTGTTAAACTGTGGCAGTTCCTTATACTTATAAATTCAAGAATAGAACAAAAACTCAAATTATCAGGTGTGGAATATAAGGTGACTGCTGTTATCTATTCTTGCCTAACATGAAAGTCACAGTGCAGAATAATGAAGAGTATGTTTACTGTTTACGTTTGCTGTTCTTTGATAATGTAAGATGTCTTATATAAACAGCATTCATACCAAATTATAAACAATAATTAAAGTTTTCCAAGTCAGATGTTCTTATGTTGATTAAAATATCAAAAAAATTCTGCTCATACACTTGAATTTACAGACTTCAGTTTTTAAAAGAAAGAAACCTAATCCAAAGTGTATAGGTATACTTGGGCAATCCTAAACTAAATTGAGCTTCACTAAATGAAGTTCTGGAAATGATCAGTTCTTATGAGAAACAGAAAGGCCCCATATACAGAGAAAATCAATTTGCTATGCATATGACTTCATTCGAAGCCCATGATACTGCCTTTAAGTTTCCTAGAAAATTGATGGGGCCAAATGTTTTAGCAGTTTCCTTGATACTGCTGCTTTTTAGCTATCCCAAAGAATTTACTGATTGGCAAAGACATATGGAGATGTTGTAACAGTTGATATACCCCAGAATTAATTTTTATCATAGCTTTTCAGTTTTTCAAATATTAATTTTAAAGAATAATGGCTTGTTTATTTTTTCTAAAAACCCAAATGTCTATTTTTCATTTTAATTTGTTTATTGAAACTTTTGTTGTTAAAAGAAAAAAGCATCTGAAGAGAATTAAGTCAGTATTGTTTTTGTGGGTGAATAGAAGAAAATTGTGTAAGATTTTAATTGACATATGACAAATGACAAATGACATAGGTGTGCCTATGCATAAAGTTTTGTAAAAATTTAACTCCGTAGCTTCTATTTGTGCAGCATGATAAAAGTTCAGGAGATGGTTGCACTACAGTGTGCATATACTTAATGCCGTGGACTGGTGTGCTTAGAAATATCTAAAATAGGAATGTTAAGTTATATATATATTTTTTTTCACTGTTAAAAAATAAAGCTTAGTATTTGAAAAGTAAGCTCTTATTGAATAGTACCATTCACGTGGCATATTGCAGATGCCTGTCTGATAAATTTGCCTTGTTTATCATCTAGCATGTAAATGCTTTATCACTTTATGTATATCATTCTAAAAAAGTTAAATTAGCTGGTAAAATTATTTCAAATTTCATAAGGAAATAACTTACGAATCTATTTGTAATCTTTAAATATGTTTTCATTGGGATCTTCAAATATAACATCTTCTCTCATTATCATCTTTTGGAATTCCAGTTGCATCATTTTTCTTTTCCTCTGGCTTTCTTATTTTCTTTATTCACATCAGGTACTAATTTCTCTGTCTTTCCTGTTCTCTCTATTCTACAGAGGTACTCAAGCTCTTTGCTCTGCCCCCAGACTTCTCTCTTCCTTTCTTTGCCTTATGTTCTGCCTGTTTATCTCCCAGGACACCATTTCCCTCTGGCAGTTAAGCACTTCAACTGTTAGAGTTTGGATTTTCTTTGTCCTAGTTTGCTTTAACTCTATCCATCCCATTCCTGCTAAAATATGATATTGCTCTTGGTCGTTGTTTTCATGTTAGAAGTGATTCTCTTCTCTGATAGTCTTTGTTTTTTCAGTTGATGGAAAAATCAGACCAGCTCAGAGCATATTTTTGAACTCAAAGAAAGACGCCAGGCAGTAAACTTCTTTTTGGACTCATCTCCCTACTTCTTTTTGATTTTATTGGATCTATTGATTTTTTGCTGATGGCCCACCTCGATTGGCCTATACTGACTGTACCCTTGGGGGACACATTCCCTTCTCCCCTTTCCTCTCCTTTTAATACTTAATGAAGTCTTGTTTATCCCTCTTTAGCAGAAAAACCGTGTTAATGAAGATAGGCAACAGACTCAGTCACCTTGGGGTCAAATTCTGGTTCTAATATATTCTGATTAAGTGAACTTGAAGAAATTCATCTCTCAGTGTCTCAGTTCTTAGTTCAATTCTCCATTAAATGGTCATAATAATGTTCAGATCAGTATTTTAAGGATTAAATCACATACTCAGCTAGAATCCTTAGAAGTGGGCCTTGTTTTAGTCTGTTCTGGCTGCTGTAAAAATGTCATAGACTGGGTGTCTTTAAAAAAGAGATACTGACTTCTCACAGTTATGGAGGCTGGAAGTCCAAGACTAAGCCACTGGTAGATTTGGAGTCTAGCGAGAGCTTACTTCCTGGCTTATGGTTGGGCCTCTTCTTGTATATTCACACGGCAGAGCACCGTGTGAAGGAGCTCTCGTACGTCTCATTTACAAGGTCACCAGTCCCCTTCAGGTAGGCTTCATCCTCATCATCTAATCACCCCTCAAAGGCCCCACCTCCAGATACCATCACGTTGGAGTTTAGGTTTCAACATGGGAATTTTTGGAAGGCACAAACATTCCATCTGTAGCAGACCTGAAAGAATAAATAATCAATAAGCATTCATTTCTATCATTCTTATTGTTATTATTGGTTATTATTTTATGCTGAAGCAGAATTTCTAAAAAGGTAACTTACAATTAAAATATAGGTGATTCAAGCATTTTAAATAGGATATCTTTTTTGTTACATTTGTTCATTGCATATAAGACCCCATAAGTTGTAAATAATCTAAATTTTTTTAAAGTATATATTTTAATTATATCCATAATTTTAAAACAAAGTTATGTACTTTGGCCATGAAAAATATTTAAAATGTATCAAAAACTAAAAATTACTTCAAAAATAGTCACAATTTTTTTTTTTTTTTTTTAGTAAAAGCTAAAGCTTTTAACTCCAGGTTCTAGAGTATTTGTCACTGTTTGCTAGACATACAACTTTTTAGATATAATAACATTGAGTATATATAAAATAATTAACCAGTGTCTGTTGATAAACCCTTAAGAGTGTGAGCATCTTGTGTTTTTCAGCCGCATGTTTACCGTTTATTCTTGATACATTATTACCATCCCAGACATCTCTGGAGAGCTGATTTACCATATGCACCAGTTAGAAGATTCTGTTTGTGCTGCTAGCCATATTAACCCTGCATCTCTCACTGGGAAATTGGAATTGGAAATGGAATTGCTCCAAATTTGAGCAACTGATCAGATTCTCTTTCCTAGATTTTCAAACCTGAGCTGAAGCACACCTGAGATGCCCCAGAGCTGGAGTTTAATGCAGTGAACATAATGGAAATTTATGAGCTCCTTATGCTGATAAACATAGTTACCTTTTATTTTAAATAAGCTTTTATTATGGGAAAGTACACAAATTATAATTTTGCAGATGTATGTATTTCATGATATGAACACACCTATGTCATTCACATCAAGAAATACAACTTCTTACTGTGGGATCACCTACTCTTCCCAGTTTGCTCCAAACTGTCCTCCATGTTCCAGTGAAGGTCCCACTGTTAGATTAAATAATTTGCCCACATTCACTAAATCAGAACATATTAGAATCAGGATTTGGCCCCAATGGGGCCTGACTCTGATGCTATTTCTGCTAACTAATATGGGTGCTGCCTCACCATTAGTTAGTGAGAAAAACCAACAGTTTTTCAGTTAAATCTCTGACATTAAAATAAGATCTTTATTTCTGAATTTGTTTTATTTAGATTAAGGTGTTGATCATCTATAGCAAATGCTACAGATCTGGTTTTAAACACTTTAGTTAAGAATATTAGAACAGTATTTTAAAGGGAGTAAGCAAGAGTTAAGTATAAATAGGAAAGGTATGAGAAGGAAGAACATGGTTCCAGTGGTACAGCCAGTGTGGGCAAGTCGAGGGAGGACATCACAGTGCAATAGGTCCAATAAAGCTCAGGATGTAATGGCAGACACTGTCAAAGAGTTTTCCAAATTTACACTCCCATCAGCCATGTCTAAGAGTTTAAGTTACTTCATGTCCTCATCTAAAATTGGTGTTTTATGTCCTAAAATTTTTTTTAAATTTCCCCATTTAGATATGTTAGTTAATTGCTTTCCTTCACATTTTACTGATGACTAGGGTGTACATCTTCATATATCTTTGGGATTTACAAAGTCTTTTATGTGAAGTACTTTTTCCAGTGTCTCCCCATAATTTTTGTACCACATTTGTCTACTTATTAGTAATTTGAGGTTTACATATTCTGGATACAAGTCCCTTGCTAGTTACATGAAATATAAAAAAAATTCTGTTTCTTTGTGGATTGTTTTGGATGAAAACAGTTTTCTAATTTTAACATAATTGAATTTATCAATCTTTTGTTTAGTGTCCTTCGTGTCCAGTTGTTTACCTTTGCAAAGGCATGAACAAATGTTTCTATATTTCAAAACCTTTATGTATATTTACCATTTACAGTGATATCTGTGATCAAAGTTATTTTGGGAAATAGATGAAGGTAGGCTTCACATTTAGTTTCATTGTGTTTTGTTTCCCCAATATGTCTGATCAGTTGACTCAGCAATAATTATTGAAACGTCTGATCTTTCCCCTGTGTCCTGTGGTACTACCTTCATTATAAATCAATAATCCATGCATGTGTGGTTCTATTTGGGGGCTCTCTATTCAATTCCAGTGGTTTATTTGTTTACCTTTACACTATTGTCACACAATCATAATTAGTGATCTTTCTGATAAATTTAGATTCTGGAAGTCAGAGTTCTCCATATTGGTCTTTCAAGATACGTTTAGCTCTCCTTAACACTTTTCGTAAATAATCTTGTTAATTTCCATATAATCAGATGTGCTGAGGTGTTCATCAGGATTTCATAGTATCCAAAGAACAGCATGAATAAAATTGTGTCCTTTGCAATATTGGTTCTTTAAACAATGAACGTGCTATGGCCTTCCATTTACTTGAGTATTCTTTAATTTTATTGTTATTTTTATTATTTTCAGTATAGAGGTTTTGTAAGGCTTTCATCTGAGTTACTCGTATTATGTGGTGGTTTTTATGCTATTAAAAATAGTAGTTATATTTTTCTTTATTAACTTGTTGGTATTTAGAAATAAAATAGATTCTTGTACATTTACTTGTATCCAGTAAGTTAGCTAAATTTATTTATAAATTCTAATAGTTTACCTGTATGTTAAAAAAATAACCTATATTTTACATTTATATCTGTTATAAAGAATACCATTTTATTTATTTCTATTTAATATTTATTTTTACTTATTACACTGGCTGAGGTCTTCATTATAATGTTAAATACAAGAATACACATGGTAATAGTAGATATAAATGTGTCATTTCTGATTTCAGAAAGAAAGCTTTCAAATTTTGTCATTTAATCTGATGTCTACTCTAGGATTTTTGGTGTTCCCTTTAATAGAGAAGTTTTCTTTGGTTGGGTGGGTAAAATTTTATGAAATAACATGTTGGATTTTATGAAATGGGTTTTTTATGCCTCTATTTTTATACTCAGTTTCTCTGTTGGTATTTGCTTCTATTTTGCTGTTTTTTTACTTCTGTTAATATGGCATATTACACATTGTTGTATGAATATGAATCTATTATGAATTTTTGGAGTAATCCCATCTTGGTTATGATATCATTGTTTTCGTCACTGCTTTGATGTTTTATATTGGGAGTCATCCTATTATTTGTTTAGAATTTTTTTACATCTCTCCCATTTCAGCTATTTTTTTGGCATACGCATATTCATATCATTCTCATTATCCTTTTGAAGACTATACATTTATAATAATGCTCTGTTTTTTCAATTCTGGCATTGGTAAATTATTTGTTCTGTACTTCTTTCTTTGGGAGAAGACGTGGTGTTTGTTTGTTTTGGATTTTATTGATCTGTACTCTCGGTGTCTTATGATTACTTATTAGTCTTTTCAAAAACTAACTTTTGATTTAGTTATTATCTCTAGTATATACTTTTCTATTTTATTATTTATCTATTATTTTCTTTAAAATTATCTCTTTTATTTTAACTTTGAGAAAAACACTTGGATCATTTTCAGCCGTTCATCTTTTTAATATAAACACTAATGTTTATAAATTTTCTTCTACACAAAGCTTTAAGTGAATTTCACAACTTTATACTTTTTATGTTTCAGTTCAATACGTGTCATAACTTCCTTGTGATTTCTTCTTTGAGACATGTATTATGTTTAAATTAATTGCTAATTGTCTAATGTTTAGGGGATTCTTTTAGTTATTTTTTTTGTACTTAATTTCTGGCTTAATTTTACAATGGTAAAATAACATTATTATTTCAATTCAGTGTTATCAAAACTTGCTTTATGTCCTGCTGTACAGCATAAAATTCTATTTTTATAGAATTAACTGGTACTAGTGCTTTTATTTATATTTATATGGATTTTGTTTTCAGATGAGCACTGGCAATTTTTTTTTCATTTTTTATTCAAATCTGTCTGTTTAGATCATTCTTCTCTTCTGGGACAAATTTGGTTTCTTCATTTCCAAATATTTTGCAAATATATTTGTAAGACTTTTCTTATATTTGTTATAACCTACTGATATGTCCTATCCAGTATGTATTAATTATCCATTTACTTACCATTTTAACCAAAAAACAAAATTTTGGTTTTATTTTATAGTTTGATATTTCTCTGTATTCTTATTAATATATATATTTTTTTCATTTTCCTTATATCTTATTTCAGTTTTTCTTTTTCTCACATTATCTTGAGTCAGATACATGCATGATTTTTTATTATACTTCACTTTATTACACTCCGCAGGTATTGTATATTTTACAAGTTAAACGTTTGTGGCAACTCTGCATTGAGAAATCTATCAGCACTATTTTTCCAACAGCATTTCCTCATTTGTCTCTCCGTTTCACATTTTAGTAATTCTCGCAATATTTCAAACTCTTTTATTATTATTGTATTTGTTATGGTGATCTGGGCTCAGTGATTTTTGATGTTACTATTGTAATTGTTTTGGGGTGCCACTAACCATGCCCATGTAAGATTGCAAACTTAACTGATAAAAGTTGTGTGTTCTAACTGCTCCACCGACTGGCCATGCCCCCATCTGTCGCCATTTTCTCAGCCCTCCCTATTTCCTGAGATACAACAATATTGAAATCAGGCAAAAAATAGTCCTACAATGGTCTCTTAAGTTGAAGCCTTTGCTCATTTGTCATTTTGAAAATTCTAGTGCCCTTAAGAATTATGCTAAATCTACTCTGCCTGTGCTCTAGAAATGGAACCACAAATCCTGGATAACAGCATATCTGCTTACAACATAGTTTACTGAGTATTTTAAATCCATTGTTGAGACCTGCTGCTCAGAAAAACTAGATTCCTTTAAAAATACCAGTGCCCATTGACAATGCACATTGTAACCTAAGATTTCTGATGGAGTTGTACAGTGAGATGAATGTTGTCATGCCTGTTGATACAGCATCCATTCTGCAGCTCATGGATCAAGGAGTAATTTTGACTTTAACGTCTTATTATTTAAGAAATACATTTCCTAAAGCTATAGCTGACATAGATTCCTCTGAGGGAATCTGGGCAGTCACTTGAAAACTTTTTGGAAATGATGGACCATTCTAGATGCCATTAAAATCAATTGTGATTCATGGGAAGAGGTCAAAATATCTACATTAACAGGAGTTTGGAAGAGGCTGATTCCAATCCTCATGAAGGAGTTTGAGGGGTTCAAGCCTTCAGTGGAGAAGTAATTGTAGATGTGGTGGAAATAGAGAACTAGAATTAGAATAGAATATTTTAATATTTACTGCCTCAGGCTTCCCTGGTGGCGCAGTGGTTGAGAGTCCGCCTGCATCGACTTTTTATCCGGGGTGTTGAGTGTTAAACTTCAAATAAATTCCAATAAGTATGAAAAGATTTGAGATTGAGAAATCCCCCTCCACCACAAACTTATAATTCTTCATATCTTTCCTTTAATTTTCATTTAAAATTGCACAGTTCAAGTGAATAGAATTTAATTTTCATTTAAAATTGCACAGTTCAAGTGAATAGAATTTAATTTTCATTTAAAATTGCACAGTTCAAGTGAATAGTTGTAAATAGCAAAAGAAAAAAAAGCTCTCAGAGCTTTGAACAAATGGAAAAAATAGTGACTTTGTTGAGAAAAAAATCAATAGAACTATAATAAGGAGTAAAGCAGTTCTTTCACTAAAGTGACAAATTGTTAAACCATTCATATTTAAGTTTTTCAAATGAAACACAATAACATCTGTTAAAAATTACACCTTTGAAGATTTTTTTAAGCTTGTGTTTTTTTTAATTCCCTTAAGTGATTGATTAATTATTAATCCCCTTAATAATTACAAATTGAATTTTCTTTTTTATTTACGTAATAGTCCAAAGGACTTAGAAATTATCCTGAGTGGAAAGGAAATGCCCAGTTTTCTTTTTTGTTTTTGCATAAAGAATTAAGTGGAAGTCACATTTTTATTTTCTTCTATCACTGTTAAATATTTTGACCCGTATAAAGCTTACTTGCAAAGTCCTTTAGCAGTAACTGCCCCAACCTTTTTCTCCTGCTGCAGACACCAGCCATTGTCCAGCTTCCTTACCTCTCCGGTTCAGGATCGACTATGATACATTTACATGTTTCACTCAGCAATCTTAAAGCATAATTGAGTATCACTTAAGTATGTATGTAAGTGATTATTGCTTGTTAATACCCTTCTTCATATCTGGTACTGCATTAATTGAAATCAAAACCTTAGATGGGGAAAGGGGGAGAAAGCCCTAATATTAGCCTTTCTGGTACAACCTGCTATTAGAAAAAAATTCCTTTAGGGGGATTAGTCCTCCTCAGTACCCCTAATATAAGCTTCTCCACATAGCCACAGTCTGCTTATTTTGGTAAAAGAGAAATCGTATTAGAATATGAAGTTAAATTACTTACTTTAACTATTATGTGTTTCAGATGGACATCAAAGGCAGAAATTTTATTTATTGTCTGCACTGTCGAATTCCCATAGCCATAGGCCTGATACATAGAAGGCACTCAATAGTAATTTATTAAATGAATGAATAACTATAAACCCTTGTTTCTTTAAAAGCTATTGTAGTTTTCAATTGTGTAGAGGATAAAAATCAAATACCATGATATGCTGGGGATCTGGAGTTCTCCATTACCATCCTTAGACTCAGTGAGGACTCAGAAAAGCTGTTTACTCATAATTATGATTTATTACAGTGAAAGGAGACAGATTAAGATCAGCAGAGGGGAAAGGTAAAGGGGGTGAAGTCCAAAGTAAACCATAGGGACATATTTAATTTTCCCAGCTATCATGTGTGACGACACATGAGAAACATTGCCAACCGGGGAAGTTCACTGGAGCCTTGTTCTCCTGGGTTTTATGGACATCAGTCACATAAGTATGCAGGGGGCTCAGCTACTCAGATACCCCCTGACTTCCCAGCAAGAATAGGCATTCACCGTAAATCACAGAATTAAGATGCATCTGTCTGATCAGCCTGGTAGAGCATGGCCCAAGGCCTCAGGGATACAAAAATACAGAATCAAAAATCACACAGAATATTCCAGATTCCCAGAGATCATCTGACAGGAGCTGGCCAGGGAAAAAACTTTGTCCTTTCACTTCAACTGTAGAGTTTTAGAGTTTAGCATCTCAGGGCTGCTGAGTTAACCTCTCCCGGCTCACAGGGCATGGCATATAGATCCTTTTCATAATATTTTACTAAATTCCTTTTCTAGAACCTTCATCTACCACTTCTGCTACTCCATCTCATATCTTCCCATAATCTGACTATATTGAATTTTTTCCCAGGGCACATATGTTATTTGATGTTTCCATGTTCTCAACCCTCTGTCAGATTAAGTATCACGGCCCTTTATGACCCACTTTGTTCAAATGTTTCAGTGACTGCTAGGTGGATTGTCTGAGATGACATTCTCTAAGTGGCTGCATGGCATATAAAGAAACAATCAAGACTTAAAGCTGGGAGTCCTGGATTCAAGTTTATTTTTCACCATTTAGTAACTAGGTGATTTTAAGTTTGTCAGGTAATTAAGGTTACGAAGGGATGATTTTAATGCTTATCTCATGGGAAATTGTGAGACTAAACTGATTTACTGACACTGAAAAACATAAGTAAAGATTTGATGGATGGGTTATATATGCATTTGTGTGTATTTTCTGATATATTGTCAACAAATTAGTTTGACAGAGGATTTTAATATATACAGATATATTAAATCCTTATTTTTAATATATAACACATTAAATATAAAAATATTATATATGTATATTAAAACCCTTTGTTTAAATCTAATTATCTGTTCATGTAAACTGCCACAATAGAAGAATTGGCTCTTATTATTTATTTTTTGTTGTTGTTTTTTTTTTTTTCGGTACGCGGGCCTCTCACTGTTGTGGCCTCTCCCATTGCAGAGCACAGGCTCCGGACGCGCAGGCCCAGTGGCCATGGCTCACGGGCCCAGTTGCTCTGCGGCATGTGGGATCTTCCCGGACCGGGGCACGAACCCGTGTCCCCTGCATCGGCAGGTGGACTCTCAACCACTGCGCCACCAGGGAAGCCCGGCTCTTATTATTTTTAATTGTATATTATGATTAGGAACAATCTGTCTCAATCTTTTTACAGTGCTTTTATGATAAGGCAAAGGATCACTAGGTCGTGGTATTCATATATATGGCTCTTATCTGTTGTATTAAGACCACATAACTTTGAAACGAAACTAAAATTGAGAACCATAATGTGTGTATAATAGTTTTCCTTTCTTCATCTCTGTGATTGATGCCAAAGCTGAAAACAAAACAAAAATCCTATGTTATCTTCCCTGTTAAGCTGTCTACAGGACACAAGCTTAGTTGGCCCTAGTTCCCTTTATTTTTCTGTCCCTGTCCATCAATTTCTTGAATGAGAGGAAAAATGACATCAAGTGATGAGTGCTTATGAAGGTGGCAAAGCTTTTTGGCCACACTCTGCCGACTTGCTTATATCACTTAATAGAGTCACTATAGTTAAGCATTTCATTGCCCATGCTGTAGCAACAGGTTTCAAAATATGGATAGGCTATTTCTAAGAGACATTACTTTGCTTGACATAAAATTTATGTTTTATAACTCAAGATAGTTACATATCTATCAAAACAGCAGTAATAATGGAAAGTTAACAGAATGATAGCAGTCATCAACTTTCTTTGTTTAAAGCTACTGTCAGTACATTTTATCACGGAAAGTGTCTTCCAGCAAGACCTAGTTATAGCTTTGTTTGCTGCATGGCCACTCCCTTCTTTACTAAAGTGATGTATATTTATAGCCTTTTATAAGTATTTTGGGGCAGAAAAATAAATCACTTGGTGACAGATAGAATGCATGGTATATTCCCTCGACCTGTCTTTCACCTGAAGCTTATCTTTTATAAAATTATTAAAAACATTATTACCATTGACCCCTTTAGTGTCCAAAGTGAGTTTTGTGTAAAACTTTCTTTCAGGTTTCTCTTGCAGTGTTTCACATAGTTGAAGAAAATATTGAGGTTTAGGTCTGTAAATGCTGTTCTGTCTTTAGCTTCTGTCATAAATATCAAACTGTACATTTGGCTTTACACTTAGTGACACAAAACAATATTCATTCTGTCTTATGACTCCCACTTGTCCACTTCCTATTTCATATTCTCTTTCACATATGAGATGTATTGAACTCTGCCCGCTGTGCTTCAGGTTTCTTGATAGATGGATGGTATTTTAATGAGGCTGAACACCAAAGATGACATTGCTATATTCTAGTTAGTTCAAGACCTATATTACACTTTCTTCAAAATATCTAGCATATCATGTGTGGAATAAATGTTAGTCTAACTCTTGAGAGAGTGTAAGAAGCTGAATTATTTTCATTTCATGGTAACATGTTTTTATTTTATTATGCTCATAATTTTGGAAGAAGATATTTCCTAGCTCCAAGGAAGAATTTAAATATTTTCAGCTCAATTAATGTGAGTGCTCATTTCAGAGAACAATAGATTCATTAAAGGAAAGTTCTCAGATTGTTTTTAAAAAAAGGAATTGTTAAAATACCTTCAGAATAATATGAACTGAACAAAACTGCTATATCCTAAGAGGTTTGGGACTCTGAGTGCTGTCATTTTTTATTGAAGCAAATAGCATTAAAATTTTTATTTATTAATTATTTACTTACTCTTACACCCACATTGCTGTCGTTACTAGCTGCCATATTTAATCCCTGGGGATAAAAACATGTTATTAATGTAATAGAAATGCAACCCAAAAAAATGGTCTGTTTCACTCAGAGTATAAAGCTCATTTCCTAAATATGCCTCAAAAGGGAAACAACAATAAATGGAAATTTTAACTTGCCACAGTGCTAGATGGATGGACACATTGTCCTGGGATTTCTGAAGCTTTCAATAGTGAAATGTTTATAACAAACCCAAATTCATTTAATTGGTTAAATTACTGGCAAAATATCAGGTAGTATAATTCTTCAGGCACACTAAAATATATCTTGGGGATTAGACTGATATTTACTATTAATGCAAGATTTGGGGAATAAAAAGAAAAGCCCAGTTTAAAATATAAAGATGTGCTGCCTTCAGATTATATCTATATGTACATATGTACACACATATGTTATCACATATATATTTTGGCATACACTTGTATACATATTTTAAGAAAATAATTAGCAAGCAGACAATTGTAATATATATATCTACAATGTTTATAAATCTAAATTTGAATTCTGAATTAGATGATTTTGATATGAAAAAATTGTATCTGTGGAATTTAGTTGTTTAATATTTACACATAGTTATGTCTTTTAATGCTCAGATGATCAGTGTAATTTGGTTTTAACAGAGTCACAATATAGTTTTCTGAAATTTCCCCTTGAATATTATAAATAAACTTTTATATATTTGTGTTACAGATACAATATCAAAATTATTTTTGAAAACAAGATCACAAAAAGGCAGGCTATTCATCTTAAAATTACTGAAGTGCAGATATATGTTTCATGAGGAAAGGGGTGATCATTCCAAAGTTTTAAATGAATTATGATTGTTTATTAAAACAATATATATTTCAGTATTTAAGCTTTGTCATACCAAAGTTAGATACTTTTAAATAAGTTCATCAAAGGAAGTCATAAATTTAATTTTATTACATGATTTGACAGTTTATCAATGAAAGGTTAGTGAACATACTCAATATGGAATAACAAAGAACAAATTTAGTCTCTTACATGAAACAACCAAAACTTGGAAAAAAATATATAAAACAGTGTTTTCTTTCAAGACCCTGGACATCTGTAAATGAAGGACAGTGGTTCCTGAGAGACAACAACAATAACAAAAATAAAGTGACGTCCTGTGTTTGCCCAGCTTATTGCCTTGAGAGGGTTTTCAGGTGAGGAAGGGGAACCCTGCTGGAGCCCGATGGGCTCCTGGAGTAGAGTAGTTAGAGTTGAGAGAGTCCAGGGAGATCAAGAAGGCTTGAGTTCCTAAGACAGAGCACCAGGGGGGTGAGAACTACACAGAATGGGAACATTATAGTTCTGAAGGGGGTCTCCATTAAGAATTGAGCAGTTGAGTGATCAGGATATGCCTGTGAGGAAACTATCTAAAGGGGTAAAAATACATTTAAATTGGATCAGAGGTAACAGTGCCTACAAACTATGTTTGGAATAGTTTTCTTTTACCCCAACCAGACTGGGAAACATCATGATGCACAGAACATTGGCTCAATAATAGGGAATAATTAGCTCTAGACCTAATGGTGTTCTATTAACCTATAACAAATTTAAAAAGCACTAGAGAAAGAATCAAGTGGTCTTGAAATAACTTAAATGAATCCCAACATAAAGTGCAAGAGAAACTGTAGGAATACAAAACCAACCAGTGCCCCAAAAGATAAAATGATAATCCCTAAAATTCAATAAAATATCAGGCATGGCAAGAAACAGCAAAAATTGTCCCAAGATAAGGAGAAAATTCAAACAATCAAAATAAAGCCAGCCAATATTGAAACAGATGTTAGAAGAAAAAGTTGTTAAAACAATTATTTTTACTACATTGTATATTGCATCAAATATTGTATATTTAAAAAATTGAAACTAGAAAGTGAAAACTACGAAATGTTGAGTGAAGACATGGAAGATACAGAGAAGATCCAAATTAAAATTCTAAAAATGAAGACTACAAAATGTGAGGTGTAAAATTCACTGAATGCAGTTAATTATCCATTAGACTTTGTAAAAAATATCATAGTGAAATTAAAAATACAATAATAGAAAATATTCAAAATAATAGAAAATATTCAAAAAGAGAAAATATAAAGATATGAAAAGAGTATATATGCAAGCTATGGGACAACCTCAAACAAAATGTATATGTAATTGTAGTTCCCAATGGAGAGGAGCATAGACAGGAAAAATATATATATTTGTAAGAAGTAACGAGGGAGAGTTTCTTAATTCGATGAGTTTTACTTGGAAAGAAAATGCTCGTAGACATTACTTTTCCATGTAGTTCTAATTTTGTTTTTAAGACTAGTATTTTCAAGGATACCATTAATTAGGTCCCCCTTTATAACTCTTAGTTTATCTTGGGTCCAACACATCCCTAGCCCCTTTTATTGGATTAAATTAAGCAATTCCAATTATGTCAATTTAACCTCATCCTCTAAGGAGCAACTATAATCTGCTTTCAGATAACATCAACGTTAGTTGAATAATTAAATATTATTTAAATTTACCGTTAAATTATCATAAAATTGATCATTTGACTTGGAGCTGTGAACTTTTAAATCAAGGCACACATATACATATGTCAATATTTTAGTTTAACCAATATTTATTGAAAGACTTTCAAGGAAAAATTTTTTTAAGTAGGTTAAAGAATTTGGGTGAAATTGATGAGGGGTGGGGTGGATATCCCATCTTTGATAATAATAATGTTTCTGTAATTGTGTTAGTTGCTGATGTAGTGTATGATTGTCTTCTGCCATTCACCACATACGCAGCATTTCATTTAATCCTTCTGTTAGAGGAGTGGCAGTGTGGAGATTTAATCCAGGCCTATATTTTTCTGTAGATAAGTTCTGAACAATGTCACTATTTTACTTTGCTTTAGTAGAAGTATCAGTAAAATCTCAGTAGCATTTTGACAGATAAAGAGTTTACCATTGCTTTTAAATCTTTCTCTTATTTTCTGTTTTCTTGCAGTCTCTTAGCCTACATTCTCTAAGAAAAATCACACTAATTCTTTAAATTATAAAGAAATATAATTGTTAATGCATATTATGGTTCATTATAAATAATTTTCAGAATAAATGTTAACGGCCTTCTTTAATAAGACTCTATGAAGGTTTATTAGATAGAAACCACTGAGATGTACGAAGTCACCTTCTGATTGATAATAATGTGAGTGTAGCTTCTTGTAACTTATGAATTCCTTTTTCTTAGTAATGTTTTTTCAGCAGCATGAAACATCATGTGATTCTCCTTATTTTCATTTTCTAAATCATGCAAATGTGGTTCCTCTACATGTTGAACATAAAACACAATGTCTGTGTGAAATCTGTCATACCTAGGACTTATTTTTACCATATTCTTCTTCAAAGTATTTTTATGCTATTAGAATTTCTAAATAATCATAAATTAATACACTTGCCAGTGTTTGGAGGAAAGCAGTTTTACGAAGTGACAGGTTCAACCACTTGTTTGAATTGTTACAGCTATTTTCCTTTAATAACTGTAATTAAGTTGACAAAATCAACTGTAAAAAAAGAATGACGATACTTCAGTGAAGAAGGTGGTGGTCATGTTTAGTTCATTTTTATTGTATAAATTCATAGAACTTACAACATTAATGTCTATCAAGGGTATCAATTCTTAACTGCAGTGATATTGGTTTGTCTGTTTAATGAGAAAAGTTTCAAATAATCTATGGCTTACATAGAAAAGTACATTCACTATAATTCCCATAATAATTTATTACTCATGAATATGGCAGTAGGTTTCCATTCATGAGAGTAGGAGTGAGCTTACAATTTACAAAATATAAATAATAAACTTTTAAATTTGTTGGTTAGTGATGATGAAAGTTATATTTATGTCTTAAACGTAATTATCTTTGTGCTTGTGAGTTACAGTCATTCTCATTTTTGTAACTCACAGTTGTGATTGTGCATTACTAAGTAAGCAAACGATAGCTGAAGAAAACAGCAAAAATATACATGTATGGCAGATTAGCAGGAGGCACGTATATGTATATTTTTTTAGTAACATTAAAAAGCCGCTATAAACAAATTAAATGCAATCCATATTGCATGTGAAAATTCCCCAAATAGGATACATGTCACATTCTATGAATCTTTTAGTAATATTTACTATAGTATTATATGTTATTTGCCTGTGTGGTTATTCTTTAATAATTAACTTCTTTGGGCAACATAAATATAACCTTTGGAGTAGTTCTAGAAAGCATACATGAAAATTAGTTTATGTGGTTTTCTTTTTCTTGTAAACTGGTACTGTTAAGAATTTAAGGAGATTTACTAAAGTTACAGTGAAATCTGTATAATACTCTCCATCTGTTAAGAAAAGTTGCCTGTGATGATTTTAACCTTCTTTCTTCATATGTTTTGTTGGGGCTTCTTGTCTGATGTGTGTATGTCTTTGGAAGTTTCTTGCGATTGGGATTATCTTTGAAAGGCATCCTTACCAGTAGAGCATATAAGCCAGAGGCTATAAGGCACAGATAGATGAGTGAAGACGGAAGCAGTTGAATTATAAGCAGTAGATAAGATTCAATCAATGATGCATATTTATACAATGTCATTGCAAAATCAAGTGCTCCTCTGGTATATTTATACTAATGTAAATACCTATTACACCATAGGAATTTTTTTTTTGTTTTTTTGTTTGTTTGTTTGTTTTTGCGGTACGCGGGCCTCTCACTGTTGTGGCCTCTCCCGTTGCGGAGCACAGGCTCCGGACGCGCAGGCTCAGCGGCCTTGGCTCACGGGCCCAGCCGCTCCGCGGCACGTGGGATCTTCCCGGACCGGGGCACGAACCCGTGTCCCCTGCATTGGCAGGCGGACTCTCAACCACTGCGCCACCAGGGAAGCCCCACCATAGGAATTTTGAAGGCAATGTGAAGCACATGAATCTTACGCAGAGGAGAAAGGAATAACATGGTGTATTGGAGGTAAAAATCAAACTCTCATAGGAAGCAGAGAAGAGAGTTGTTAATCCTTATATGGCTTGCAAAAAGTGCAAATTGTGCTTTTGGAATGGATTATCAAATTATTTTTTCTACTCTTTTAGAAGAAGCCTCTTGAAAGAACAATTTATAAGGGCCTCCAGTAGTTCTGTTACAAGCCTAGACAATCTCAAGGGGTACTTAATTACAGGTATATACTTTGTATCTCTCCCAGCGTAAAAAGAAAATATCCACTCCCGCTACCCCTCTAGTCAGTGGGCTTTCATGTTTCACAGTGACTCTGCTGGTAGCTTCTCCAAATCAGACTTCTGACCCTGCACCTCTGATTTCTGGCTGCTGAATTCCTTTTTCTTAAGAAGAGAATTTTCCATCCGCTCAGTTACTTTTTTCCTCTGGTACAAATCTAGAACTTTATCTTGTCAATTTTTTAAACTTTTTATCTTTCCTTACTGTCTGTCTCAGAATTTCATGTTCTGCCTCTGATACTTGCAAGGCCCTGCTTTTGAAGACTTCAGACTGGCTTTTTCCTGGATCTCAGTGTTTCCCTGAAATTGCCTAGAATTGCCGACCTGGAAATGTGTGGTGTTTGACTCTTCTCTTAGGCTCCTGCTTCCATCTAAATTCTTTGTTTTCCTCTTTGAGCTGGTCCTTCTTTTAAGCTTGTGCTGCCACATCTCTGTCTCCATTTTTCACTTCAGAAGCCAAGTAACAGATTATGCTAAATCTCATTTGAAAATCCGCATTAAGATTGCAAACTTGAAGACATATTCAGTTCTCAGTCGCAGTAGCTGTGTAACCTTTGATGGGCCAGTTGACTTCTCTAAATGTCAAGCATTATTTGAATGCTTTATGTCATCCTTTTTGGGTCTAGAATATAATGGCTTTATAAATCTAACTCAATTATTTGAAATAATGTATAAACTTAATATCCAAGTGCATTACTGTTATATTTTGCTGCCATATAATTTTATAATGATATATAAAGTTTTTAAGCTGTACCTTTGGAAATGATTTTGATACGTGGAATATCCTTTGCTTAAAGGAGTGAACCAGGATTAGGAAGGAGACCAGCCAGATATGTTTCAATGCTATGCTTTTGTGAAATATTATGCCAAATTATGTGAAATATTTCATGATTTCTGGTCTATAAAATGGCTATTTTACATAACTCAACCTAATAAAATTTGAATATAAAATTTACCTTTTTGACATATAGAAAACTTTGAATTATAATAGTACACATATTACACAAGAGGTCACCTTGTTCTATCCTCATGTAAATAGTAGGAGGTATTTTATCTTTGATACATTTTTAAGATCATGTAAAGTCCCATATTAATTTTTACACAGATTTTACTATATTTTGATAATTTATCACATTTAATAACTTACATTTATCTTTTATGAACTTTGAACTGCTCATTTCCATTTTATTATAATTATAAATATTTAAAATTTTATTGCCATAGCATATATTAAATTCATATTTATATAGAAAGCTCTCAAGGGAAATATAAAACACCCATAGAAAATAGTTATTTAGTATAATATAAATTAAATGGCTATTTCATGTAATGCAAATGATACTATATTAGTTACAGAATTTTTATTGTTTGGGATTTATTAATATTTAAGATCAGTGACATGATAATGAATACACTTGGCACATTACTTTAGAGCACAAAGGATTGCAACCAAAAATGGGACACAGAGCAAAGCCACTACTTGTATTTTCTCTAAACGTTTTCTATTTTGAGACTCAGACCTATGGAAGAAAAAGGAAAGTAAATTTTATATCCATTTGAGAAAAATACTTTTTCTAGAATACAAATTGAATTAAAAACTAAGAAGAATGAAAAACAAACACAACCTGAGTAATAATTTCTAAGGCATATTTTCCTCCTGTCTTAGGGTGGAAGGAAAATTTACTGAGCTAAGCTTAGTATTTATGACAAGTTTTCACATTGTCATTTTACTAATCCATGAATATAAGGATTAATCACTTCTTCCTGTGGCACAATATGTTCCTGTCAAGTCGAATTCTTTTTAAAAGAAAATCCACTAGCCTGAACATTTCAGATAACAAAAATAAAACTAAATTTGTTAAACTTTCCAGTGCTTACAAGTAAATATGTCTTATTTATACATGTTTAAAAATGATATAATCCTGATGAAAAACACTGAATCACATTGTAACCCAAAATGGCATGTGGCCTATAATATTAATAACTAACTTTCATAATTTTCTAATCTATTTGAGCCCTTTAAATGAGTGTATTACCATTATGTGCAACTGGTGCTACAAATTTACATAGTATGTTACTATGAATGACACCATAATTAAATGCAGTAGATTGATGCAGAAAATATTTTATCTTTCAATACATGATTATAAAATACCAACCATGAAAAATACTCTTCATATCAAAAGCTTGCCCACTCCCACCTGCCAATGATGGAAAATAAATTTATTACTAGTAGTCAAGCAGAGATTATTAATTCTCAAATCACATTTCCAATATTTGTAGGTAAAGTAAGTCAAATAAAAATGATTTGCCCCATGTTGACAGGAATTATATAATTATGAGCACTGTGCCCTATGGGACTGGCCTACTTCAACTTTACTAATTTCAGTTTAAAGTGAAATAAATGCATATTGAATATTTTTTATGTGCAAGCAATAGACTAGATGTCAGAGAAATAAGGTGTCACTGTATTTTACCTGTATAAGTTAGGTTAGTTCAATTCGACAACCACTTTTTGAGCATAAACTAGGTGCTGGTCACTCACTGTCCCCGGGGGCACAAAATAAACTAGATGTGGGAGCAGTCTTTGAAAAAATTACAATCATATAAATTTTCAGACAGCCATGATCCACTGGAAAAATCCAATGGCAAAATCAGGCAATGATAATTATGAGATAAAAGCTAATATTGTGCAGGTGTTTTTCTTTACTTGTGCTTTTTTGCCAGCAATGTGTATGTAAAACTTCTGAATTATGTTTACTCAAGTATTAACGAACTGGATTGAATCCTTAGCTATTAAGCAGAGTCAAAACCTTGTATTTGCCTTGTCAAATACATTATATTCCACTCAGGCAAACTATCAGGCAATCTTTTATGACCCTGGATGGGTCATATTATACAAGTTAACTATTAATTATTTCTCAGAAGAAATAAAACTTTCAAGCATTTGTTATCTTATTGGAACTTGTAAATGTGTCACAGAAAGCAAAAGATTTGTAGACTCATTTTCTACTTTGGGGTATAGATGTGATTTCTTGGACTATATAAATATAAAATGAAAAGTGAGATAGACCATTCCTCTCCAGTGCACATTATTATTTCTCTATTTAAAAGTAGCATGAATGGGAAGAAAGGGAGTAAAAAAGAAAAAGAAAGGTGATTTTTTTTTTTTGCTTCCCTTTAAAAATATCTTTTAACAAGACCACTGTAATCAAAGTATGGTTTTGTCTACCAAGTTTTAGGTTAGATATAGTCCCTTTAATGCAATAAAGCATAATAAGTGTAAGTTTTTCCCTTGCAGTGAATATTTCTTGTTTTCATGTTCCTATTTGATGTCTTTTACATTGAAGTCTTAGAACCTGTAAATCACATATTCAGAATTCTTCTTAAGCTGTGACAGTGACATATTTAACATTTAGAGTTATCTTTTATAGTATAATTTATTTTCCTTTTCAATGCAGTGTTCAGTATGTAATAATAATTAGTTGGAAAATTTATTTGTAAGGACAATTAAAATATGTGAAATTAGTTTGACATGAGGGAAAATATAATATGAACTGAGTTAATTCATAAATTAGAAGTGTATGTGTTTGCTGTAATGTAAGTTTATCATTGCATGCATATGGTAAAGCTATATGAACCATATGTCTTCATTTTCAGGATAACATATGGAAAGTATTTAAAATAAGTACATTGTGAAAATATGACAGGTTTGCTAAAGGGTACTTTTCTAGTAAATAAACAATATTCCATGTGAATGAAGCATGAACAATGGATAATAATACATTTCAGCTAGAAATCTTAGGTCGTTCAAATTGACAGTTCAAGTACTCAGAGGATTACTGCACTAAGGTCATCATTATTGTTAGCATAACCTTTATTGTGTAAGTGTATGTGTGCATGTGTGTGTGTGTGTGTGTGTGTTCATATGTGACATGGTGAGACAGTTATGATGATTCTAATCACATTAAGCAATGGTAAAAAAAACCCTTCTAATAATAGTTGAATAGCACTCATAACCTCTACACGAGTTGGAATATCAAAGGGACTATCAACATGGTTTCCAAAAATATACTTACATATCTAAATTGTAACATTTCAGTAAAGGTATTGAGGAATATCAAGATTTAGATTTGTTTATATTCAAAGATGCAAACAGCACAATAATGGTCACATTCTTTTTCTAAAACTTAATTTTACTTCTTTATTTATTTATTGCAGGAAAAATTATTTAAATCTGTAGTGCTTTACAATTTTCAAAAGTTCCACACAGATTATTTCATATAATCCCTAAATAACCCTTTTTTCCCCACCCCTATAATGCCCCCCTTCCCTCTCCCCACTGGTAACCACTAGGTTGTTCTGTGAGTGTACTTTTTTTTGTTTGTTTTATTAACTAGTTTGTTGTATTTTTTAGATTCTACAGATAAGTGATATCATACAGTATTTGTTTTTCTCTTTCTGACTTATTTCACTTAACGTAATGCCCTCTAAGTCTATCCAAGTTGCTGCAAATGCCAAATTTCATTCTTTTTTATGGATGAGTAGAATTTCATTGTGTATGTACATATACACAACGTGTGTGTGTGTATATATGTATATATATCTCACATCTTTATCCATTTATCTGTTGATGGACACTTAGGTTGCTTCCATACTTTGGCAATTGTAAATAATGCTACTGTGAACAGTGTGGTGCATGTATCTTTTTTTTTTTTTTTTTTT
This sequence comes from Aethalodelphis obliquidens, assembly GCF_003676395.1. Classification (NCBI taxonomy): domain Eukaryota; kingdom Metazoa; phylum Chordata; class Mammalia; order Artiodactyla; family Delphinidae; genus Aethalodelphis; species Aethalodelphis obliquidens. The sequence goes on from NW_020837969.1 coordinate 3,516,704, forward strand.
TTTTTGCGGTACGCGGGCCTCTCACTGTTGTGGCCTCTCCCGTTGCGGAGCACAGGCTCCGGACGCGCAGCCTCGGCGGCCACGGCTCACGCGCCCAGCCGCTCCGCAGCACGTGGGATCCTCCCAGACCGGGGCACGAATCCGCGTCCCCTGCACCGACAGGCGGACTCTCAACCACTGCGCCACCAGGGAAGCCCGCATGTATCTTTTTGAATTAGTGTTTTAGTTTTTTTTTCGGATATATACGCAGGAGTGGAATTGCTGGGTCATAATTACAGGCCAATTTCACTGATTAACATAGATGCAAAAATCCTCAACAAAATATTAGGAAACCAAATCCAACAATACATTAAAAGGATCATACACCCCAGGCTTCCCTGGTGGTGCAGTGGTTAAGAATCCTCCTGTCAATGCAGGGGACATGGGTTCAAGCCCTGGTCCAGGAAGATCCCACATGCCGTGGAGCAACTAAGCCCATGCACCACAACTACTGAGCCTGTGCTCTAGAGCCTGCGAGCCACAACTACTGAGCCCACATGCCATAACTACTGAAGCCCGCATGCCTAGGGCCCGTGCTCCACAACAAGAGAAGCCACCGCAATGAGAAGCCCGCACACTGCAAAGAAGAGTAGCCCTTGCTTGCCACAACTAGAGAAAGCCCACACACTGCAACAAAGACCCAACACAGCCAAAAATAAATAAATAAAATGAATATATAAAACAAAAATCAAAAAACGGATCATACACCTCCATCAAGTGGGATTTATCCCAGGGATGCAAGGGATGTTTGTCAATATCTGAAAATCAATCAATGTGATACACCACATTAACAAATTGAATGTAAATTGATACAGCCACTATGGAGAACAGTATGGAGGTTCCTCAAAAAACTAAAAATAGAACTACCATACGACCCAGAAATCCCACTACTGGGCATATACCCTGAGAAAACCATAATTCAAAAAGAGTCATGTACCACAATGTTCATAGCAGCTCTATTTACAATAGCCAGGACATGGAAGCAACCTAAGTGTCCATCGGCAGATGAATGGATAAAGAAGATGTGGCACATATATACAATGGAATATTACTCAGCCATAAAAAGAAATGAAATTGAGTTACTTGCAGCGAGATGGATGGACCTAGAGACTGTCATACAGAGTGAAGCAAGTCAGAAAGAGAAAAACAAATACCGCATGCTAACACATATATATGGAATCTAAAAAAAAAAAAGGTTCTAAAGAACCTAGGGGCAGGACAGGAATAAAGATGCAGATGTAGAGAATGGACTTGAGGACACGGGGAGCGGGAAGGATAAACTGCTATGAAGTGAGAGAGTGACATGGACATATATACACTACCAAATGTAAAATAGGTAGGGAGATCAGCTCGGTGCTTTGTGTCCACCTAGAGGGGTGGGATAGGGAGGGTGGGAGGGAGATGCAAGAGAGAGGAGATATGGGGATGTGTGTATATGTATAGCTGATTCACTTTGTTATACAGCAGAAACCAACACACCGTTGTAAAACAATTATACTCCAATAAAGATGTTTTAAAAAAATGTATATTGCAAAGAAACAGAAAAAAAAAAGAATGAAAATCATATGATCATCTCAGTAGATGCAGAAAAAGCTTTTGATAAAGTTCAGCATCCATTTATGATAGAAACTCTCCAGAAAGTGGGCATAGAGGGAACATATCTCAATAGAATGAAACCTATATATGACAAATCCACAGCTAACATCATAGTCATTGGTGGAAAGCTGAAATCATTCCCTTTTAAATCAAGAATAAGACAAGGATGCCCACTCTTGCCACTTTTATTCAACATAGTTTTGGGAGTCCTAGCCACAGCAATCAGAGAAGAAAATGAAATAAAAGGAATCCAAATTGGAAAGGAAGAAATAAAACTGTCACTATTTGCAGATGACATGATACTTACTATGCATAGAAAGTTCTAAAGAAAATCCTAAAGGACCTCCCTGGTGGCGCAGTGGTTAAGAAACTGCTTGCCAATGCAGGGGACACAGGTTTGATCCCTGTTCCAGGAAGATCCCACATGCCATGGAGCAAATAAGCCCATGCGCCACAACTACTGAGCCTGTGCTCTAGAGCCCGTGAGCCACAACTACTGAAGCACGCGTGCCTAGAGCCTATGCTCCACAAAAAGAGAAGCCACCCCACCGCAATGAGAAGTCCACACAGCGCATCAAAGAGTAGCCCCCGCTCACTGCAACTAGAGAAAACTGACGCGCAGCAACGAAGACCCAATGCAGCCATAGATAAATAGATAGCTAGATAAATAAATAAATTTAAAAGAAAGAAAATCCTAAAGACACCACCAGAAAACTACTAGAGCTCATCAATGAATTTGGTAAAGTTATAGGATACAAAATGAATGTTCAGAAAACTGTTGCATTTCTATACACTAACAGTAAACTATCAGAAAGAGAAATTAAGGAAACAATCCCACTTACCATCATATCAAAAAGAATAAATTACCTAGGAATAAACCTACCTAAGGAGGTAAAAGACCTGTACTCAGAAAACAATAAGACACTATTGAAAGAAATTGAATACAACACAAACAGATGGAAAGATATACCATGTTCTTGGATTGGAATAATTAATATTGTTAAAATGGCCACACTGCCCAAAGCAATCTACACACTCAGTGAAATCCCTATCAAAATACCAATGGCATTTTTCAAAGGACTAGAACAAATAATTTCAAAATTTGTGTGGAAACACAAAAGTATAGTTCAAGTTCACTGTTTCCTTATTGATATTCTGTCTGAATGATCTATTCATTGTTGAAAGGGTTGTTGAAGTCCCCTATTATGATTGTATAATCATTTGTATTGTATTGAACTATTATTTGCATATCACTCTTTGATGGAGCTGTAGAATTTTATTCACTAAGGTTTAACTTAAAAATTTTCGTTCTTTTTTATAAGTGCGTTTCTCTGATTATATTATATTTTAGTAGAATTTTATGGAAGTATATCATCGATATAGACAAGGACACAAATTGAAGTTGCAGTAACTGAAATGAATTATCACACAGTTAACATGTGCATATTGTGACCCCTCAGATCAAGACTTAGAAATTTACTGGAACTCCAGAAGCAGCCCACAAAGCCCCTCTCTGTGTCCCTCTCCAAAGATACATATAATCTGACTTTAGACAACAACAATTATATTTACCTGTTTTTGAAATTTATACAAATGGGGTCACAAAGTGTTACTATTAGTACTGCTATTTTAATGATGTTTTATCATTAATATTACAACATAATTTTGGAGCTTGAGGATGTTCTTGTAGTCAAACACAATTTTCCATTTATAACCTATTTCAAATTAGAAAAGTCAGTTTATATTCATTATAGCAAAATATTTTCTCATATTCTCCATACTTAATTTAGTTTTACTTAATTTGGCATAGGCTGACAAAGGATAGCTAAAGATTCTCATTTCTGATGTGTTTTCATTAACTCTTTTATCCTTTCTCTCCTATGCATGCATTATGAGTTAAAGGCTGTGCTCTTTGGTTAATAAACATTTGTATTGCTTTCTCATTGTGGATTGCAAATGTCATCTTATTAAAATTACCTTTGTTACCTCTTTAATGCCATTTGTCTAATTTTGGAAACAATACTGATATTTAATTTTCTTTGTACTTTTTTACTTTCAAAATATTCTCTAATTATTATATTTTACTTTTAATTCAAACACAAATTACACAAATGAATAATTAAAATCTTTTTTTATAATAAAAAATCAGTCATTTTCTCTTATGTTAGCCACTTACTGTTTAGGATATGGGGATAATTTCACTACACATACATCTGTATTGTAAATGATGGACTGATATAGTTAGATGAACTGGATAACTTGCCAGGTGTTTCCTTTCTTTACAGCTTTCTCAAGGATGATTGTATTATATATTTGGAAGCCCTTCTGTTTAATCAAAAGTATATAAGGCACTAATACTTTTCTACTAAAACTAACAGTTAAATTTTGATGACATCTTTGTAGTAATAAGTAGCAAGTCTTTCGGTGGACCCTGTATAAAAATATGAAATGTAAAATAATTGGCTTAGCAGGTACAATTTGTCAACTTCAAAGCTACATTTCATTAGCACACATAAAAGTATAAATTCTGAGATCCACAAACAAAATTACTTATGTAAAAGTTACTTGTACATTCGAACACTTTGGAAAATTGACATCAAAGTCACCTTTCCTAAATAAAAATGACCTATATAATTTTTGTATTATTTTAAAATTAGTATAAAATATTTTGGTATGGCTATGGAAATATTTTATTAAATACTACCCTGTAAATATAAAATAAGCTTTTAAATTTTGTCACACAAAAATCTATTTTTTCTCAACTTGCTCATAATTTGCTTACACCTTCATAAAGGCGCTTAAAATAAATAATTAGAAACACATAAGTGATTTTGGGAGAGCTTGATTATCTAAATGCTGTTATGTATTTGTTCAAATGATATATTTTAAAATATAACGACACAAATCATCACAACGCTTTACGACTTCATTATAGGACAGCTGCTAATTTATTATTATAAATATTCTCCTCAAGATACAGTAAGATTTATGAAATAAACATTAAACTGCCATTTAAAAAAAATGGGGCCATAGATTTTTTTTTGTTTTTGTTTGTTTGTTTGTTTGCGGTACAGGGGCCTCTCACCGCTGCGGCCCCTCCCGCCGCGGAGCACAGGCTTCGGACGCGCAGGCCCAGCGGCCACGGCCCACGGGCCCAGCCGCTCCGCGGCATATGGGATCTTACCGGACCGGGGCACGAACCCGTGTCCCCTGCATCGGCAGGCGGACTCTCAACCACTGCGCCACCAGGGAAGCCCGGGGCCATAGTTTTATGTGTACCATTTATGACTTAAGTAGCTAACTCAAATTTAGTTTCCTTTTCTGTGAAATAAGATTAATAATCTTTGCTCGATATCCTTGTGGATTTCTCAGGAAAATAAAGTTGAAAAAATTATTTGAAATTATAAAGCACCACCCAGATATTAGGTGGCATTAGGCTTAGTGACAAAACTCCAATTGAATTCATTTAATTACTATGATCTGTATATTTAATCTATATTTTAAAAAGAAGTATTATTTCAATTTTCATAAAATTATATATGTTAAAATTGACTACACATTTCTATTCAATCATATTTCTGGCTACTATGCAAGAAATGAGAGAGAAATTATATTAAAACAAAATTTTATAGCTTTTTCTAGATTGTACTTCATTTAAATTGAGTTGCTCCTTTCTTATGTTAATTTAAAACACTATTATTATTATTATCTTATTCAATATATCAGAAAGTCTGTTGAACATTATCAAAATAAATGATCACATTTTATTCTTTCATGTCAACATTTATAATAAATAATATAAAAGATGAAACTCCAGTTTAGACATTAATATTTAATTAAGTATATATGCACATGTGGTTTTAGAATGCTTATTAATCAGAAGATTAAAATGCATAGCATCAGGATTTCAATAAATATTTTTCTTTAGTAGCAACCTTAATCCTAATTCCAAAAGCATTTGTTTGGTACATATTGATAGAAATTAGCTTGACATTTAGACATTTCCCGTTAGCTTTAGTAGAATCTGATGAAATCGTTATTTCTGTGTACTGTTGTAGGCAAGTTGGGAATGAATCTTTACTCATCCTCGATGTATATTTTCAATTGTAAAGTCTATTTACATTTTGGTTTAGTGATAATCACAGGCTCATGGCTGTAGTTGCAATAGGAAATCTGGAAGAATTTTAATAGATTAGAAAAAAGTAGAAGATTGTTGAGTTTCCCTCTAGAAATTTGTGACATTTACAAACTAAAAAGACTCGTTCTTTTATACCATATGGATGAAATTGTTCTGTTAAACACATTGGTCAACCGTTGTTTTGTATTCTGAGAAACCAAGATAATGGCTTTTGGGGAGCTTCACAAGAAAGAAAATTCTCACCATGAACACAAAGACAACAAACCATTTAACATTTGTCTATCTAAGTATACATTATAATATATTAAGGCACATATCTTTTTAGTGAAATAACATTTTTACTTTTCAAAAAGATAAACAAACGGAGTACATTAAAATTTTGAAGCATTTGAGCGAACATTGATTTTAATTGGACAGTGCCAAACCAAAACGGTTGGAGCACTCCACCAAGAGGTGCTGGGAAAGGTTTTTATAGAAAAGATGTGGAAGCAAAGCAAGAAAAATTATTTGATTGACTGTAGCTTAAGTGGTTGCATTATTCGGGAAAGAGTAGTTGACTTTTTATTATTAGCTCTTTTTAAGTTTTGTATACTTGGATTTGGGTGCATTGTCTCTGATGTAGGTTTCAATTTGCTTACATCGGCCAACAAGGCATTAGAGCCACCTCAGGCTAATGTCTTTCATGTTTAACACTTGCCCTCTTTTGGTCATCCTCTCCTACGTGAGATAGTGAGCAAAATTTGGTATTAGCACCACTCTCACTGACCATCAAGGTTCAGTTGTTCTCGTCTAATTGTGAAGCTCATAGGTGTGATTTCAAGTCTGTGGAAGAATTGGATTTGCTGTTCATCTCATTGTTCAACTTGTTTCTGTTGCTCCAAGTTCAGTGAGACCATTTCTTGTAGTGCTGATGGCTGCTAACATGTATTTAAGACCATGGAGAGAAGACAATGTACCTGGGAGTCTACAGTGCTGATTTCAGGAGGGTAATGCCAAGATACTGGCATCTGCTCCTTAGCGAGTATCCCCATGAACCTAACAAATTGGTATCAAATAAATCAAAGAATGTATCTGAATAGACATCAGTCTCATTTAGCCAAATAGCTTGTTAATTTGTTGTTTCTGAGTTTCTATACCAGAAGTGTTGATCCAGGTACAGTAGGAGGCATTTGCTTTGGTACAGATTCCTCTTTTATAAGCCAACGAGTAATCTAAAGCAATGCTCTTATCTAAAACTACCTTATCAGCTCAAAATAATCCTATGTGAAAGAGGCATATTTTGCAGTGGCTACTGTTCATTCCCTGCCTTTGAAAATTCCCCAAGAAGTTTCGCAGTTTAGAAGTTCAGTTGGTAGATTGTTCCATCTCATTTAACCAGTCTCTTAGTCCTGTGAATAGGTCAATTCAGTTAAACAGTTATCTCATTTCAAGAGATAATATTGCAGGTGGGCTCCCAAAGTTAGGTCTATGTGTTGAAAGCAATCAGGAATTTAATAAGAGGCACTTTTCTGGAGACAAAAGAAAAACAAAGGTAATTGATGGAGCAGATTATAAATCAGTTTCTGAGTCCAGAGTGCAGCCAGTTGATATTCCCAGGTGGCAGGTTCCTAGACATTGGGCTCAAAGCATCTTTTGTAGTCTGAATGTCTCTGGCGATGTCATCAGACATTCTAGTGAACTTTTTGAGTGACCCACACAACAGATGAAAAAGTTGTCCATACATGAGCTGTTATCTTGATTTCTCTGAAATTTATATCAATTCATCTAGCTTTAGTTTACAGGGCTTCAAAAAAAGGGAAGATTTCATTTTTATAATTACAAGTCAGAAAGATGGAAGAAAATTGGAAAGGCTAGTTTGGAGAGTTGTAGCCAGATATTGGAGGAAACTAGAAAAATTCAGGATCCAGTCCAAGAATAGTGATTTATGTATATTCTAAAATATTATGATTCCAGGTACAGCTTTGATGATATCTAATGGCCTTTAAGTTCTGAAACCAGAATTTTTAAAAGATAAACTGAGGTACATTAAGAGTTTATTTGAGCAAACTGATTCCAAACCGGCAGCTGCCAAACCGAAAATGGTTGAGAGCAGTTCCTTGACAGGAGCTAAGGAGAGGCTTTTATAGAAAAGGCGGGAAGCAAAGCAAACAAATTAGATTCGATGGGCTGTAGCTTAATGGATCACCTTGTGTGGGGAAGGCTGATTAACTGTTTGTGATTAGGTGTTCTTAAATTTAATTTTCTCAGACTTGAGTGCGTTAACTCTGGCTTAGGTTTCAGTTTGCTTACACAGCCCACTGAGGCATTACAGCTTCCTTAGTCTAATGACCTCCTCTTTAATTACTTTAACAAATGTTTTATTTTCAAGTACAGTGATACTTTCAAGTTATTAGTCACTCTGAATTACATTAAATTGATTGTTACTACTATATGCAAGAGCAGTTAGAATGATACATAATGCTGGAAAATTTGGGAGAAATCATGAATATGTTTAACTGAATCCTCAAAATAAAATTTCAGTAAAATGTTAGTTTTTGTTTGAATCCATAGCAACATATTCTTCTAGTTTGTCCATCCGGCAAAGGCATGATGATAAATTTGAACAATATTTAGTACTTAGAAATTTGTTTTTTAATAACCTGAACTTTGAAAATTAACACGTATGTCCATTACCTTCTGGGCATTTGATCTTGCCTCCTGCTTTAACATTATATGACATTATATAACATTTCACAGTTTCTTTAAAAGCAGGTGTGAAATAAGTTTGGTCTAGTTTTATCATATTTGACCTCAAGAAGCTATTAGAAGAAAAAACTTGTAAAAGGATAATTACTTTATAATTTTAGTGCTGTAAAATGTGGTGTGCAGTAGGAGAACAGAGGACACATGCATCCAAACACAGATGTTGGGTTAGGGAAGGTTTTCTGGAGTTGATCATTATATAGTAGTTAATTAGGTGTAAATTGGGGAAGGGACAGGAGGAATGGTTTTAATTATTTTAAAGAAAGACAAGGGAACAAACCTATTAGCTCAAATATGGCCCTCCAAGCCAAGCTCTTCTCAGTTAAATAGTCAGTGATTGCGCCGTCAGAAGTCATACTTCTCCCTCCCCAGGGTTTCAAACTACTATTACTATTTTGTTGTTAAAGGCTATTATTTAACTTCCAGAAAATTGTCATAACGTATCTAGTGGCCAAGAATTCTGTGACCTATTAGGAGAAATAACTTATGGATAAAGTCTCTCTATGTATCTAATGCTGAAACTGCAATTTTGATGTCATCTTCATGATAAAATTCAGTAAGTGAGCATAATATGCTAGACTATGTTTATCCAAGTTCTTTTCTCAGGAACTAACAAAAATAGTCAATTCTTTTCTACAGTAACTTTAAGGGATTGTATTTTTCTGTAGTGTCTACATACTCCTTTTTTTGTTCTATTTTTTTCTTGACATAAGGTTATCAAAATTCTACACAGTATAAAACATTCTATTTGATCCCTTTTCTACTCTCTTCTCCTTCTCCCCACCATCAAATTCTTTATTTGATTATTCCTACTAAACATTAAGTTTCTACTTTAAGGAACTATCATTAGAAGAGATACCAATGAGCCATAAATCTAATTCAGGCTCCACATATTACCTCAACTATCTTTTACTTTCATTCATAAAATGTTTTTCTTTTATATGTTTTTCTTTTATATTTGCTTAAGGTATTTCTCTCCTGTGACTAGATCATAAGCTCTCTGAGGGTAGCAATCTTGCTTCTCTTAACCACTTTTGTTTCTATCTAGCACTTAAGAAAGCCTCAAAACATATTTGTGAACAGAATGAATTGGTGGGCAAATGGATAAGAGATCAAATACACTGTATATTTTAATATTATAATTCTCTAAGTCAAGAAGAAATTATTTTTGGCTGCCTCATCATTTTATATAGACTTGCACAGAACTGAAAGCCAAATTTTGAAAGTTTATTATTAAACTTAATGGCTTCATCTCATACTGAATGCTGAATTTTTTGCAGCTGTCAAACTTTATACTGGTTCCCCTTGACTCCAACCTTAGTAGAGCCTAGAGTATAGGTTCTGGCTTCAAATTAATCTTCACTTTAATTTTTGTTTCAGTCTTACTACATTGTAACCTAGAGCACATTACTTAACCTAAGTTGCAGTTTCCTCATCTATAAAATTAGTAACATAAAACCTACCATATTAGAACCAATAGAAAGGGTACTTATATAGAGACAGAGATTTCTTGTAAGGAATTGGCTCGTAATTATGGAGATTGGCAAGTCCAAAATCTGAAGCATGGGCCAGCGGGCTGTGGACCTAGGAGAGCGGATGTTGCAGATGAAGAGTCTGAAGGACATCTTCTGGAGAATCTTGCTGTTGCTCAGGGAAAGCTGCTCTTTTGTTCTATTCAGGATGAGGTCCATTCACATTATGGAGGGCAATCTGATATACACAATAATCAATGACTTAAATGTTAATTTAATCTACAGAGCCTCACAGAAACACCCAGAAGAATGTTTGATTATCCATCTTGGGCACCCCGTGGCACAGCCAAATTGACACCAAATGAACTATCACACGTACCAAAAAGGGCCTGTGTAAGACATCAAGAAATCACGCATAATAGACTGATGCATATTAAGTTCTTAGAAGATGTTATCATGTTTGTTATTGTGTAAAAAAATAGTAACGATTATCAGTCTTTTTATGTCTAATTTTTCCACAAGTATCATGAAAATTAAACATGTATCTGGTACAGTAATGGAAATATTAGTACTTTAAAGGAAGTATCGATATTTATATCTCTTTAATATCTATATATCTTTAATAGTTGTTAACATCCCTTAAATTTTTCGTTAGTTTGGTTATTTTAGCTCCTATGATACTGACCTAAACTATAAGCTCTAGCAATAATGGAACACTTGATGGGTTTTCAACTATTAAGCTTTTATACTTATTACTTAATGAACTCTTATTCATCACTCAATGTCCAGCTCAAATGTTACCTCATTTTTAAAGCTTTTCATGATGTCATTAATACCCTAGACTGTCTCTCAAATCATAATATCATTGTTTCTAATTTTATCATAATATATTCATCAATCGATTTTCAGTATTTAGAATTAGATTTTAAAAAGCTATGATTCCAAACTTTTTTTTTTTTGATTCGCTGAGCAGTAGACTTGAGATTAGATACTTTCTCAATTCAGTCTTTCAACTAAGAAAGGTACTTACTTTCTCAGTTCATCTTAATAGTAAGATGACATTTTAGCTACAAAGCTTGGGAGCAATAGAAATTTGCCTTGGCATATATATTTCTTCAGAGAAATCTCTGGAAAGGAGAAGTAAAGAAATAGTGTAACATTTTATTATGATTTTGGACGTTCATCCCAAAATAGAATTTACTAGAATTTAGGGTTGGACTGTGAAGACACTTATTTATCTAGGGTGGAAGCATTTCAGAACTTAGGACCACAGCAAGACCTGGGGTCCACTATTCCCCAAATGTAAGTCCATATCACACAGGTTTTTACTCCAATAAAGAAAAAGTTCATATCCATGACAAAATACAGAGAGACTCTACTAATGTCAAAAAATACTTTTTAATTTAATACTAATGATTAAATTCCCTAGGCTACCAGTGGTTAGATACACCAGAGGGTTATGCCGTTTCTGCCCTCCCACGTTTCTCTTAGAGCATGTAACACAGGTAGAGGAGGCTCGTGAGTTCCAGTATGGAAAGTGTAGACCTTGAAGTCAAAAAGTTGATTTCACTTCCCAAAATCCCCTCCTACTATGTTTTTACAGTCAACCTAGTCTCCTCTTAACCATTAGAAAATAACAATATGCTTTTCTCCCTGTAGTCTTCATTTTTCACAAATGGTTTATTACGGTGTCTTTTGAGTCTGACTTCTTTCAATTATACTGCATTTTAAATTTATCCATCACGTGTGTGAATCAATATTTCATTCTTACTTATTGCTGAGTAGTATCATATTGCACAGATGAAATGTATTTTGTTTATCCATTTCCTAACTGAAGGACATTTGGGTCATTTTCAGGTTTTGGTGTTTAGGATTAAAGGTGATATAAACAGTGGTATCCTTTGAACATAGTTTTTTAAACTTAGCTATTCCAATGGATAATGTCTCACTGTTATTGTAATTTGTATTTCCCTAATGACTAATGATTCTGAGCATCTTTTTATACGCTTCTTGACTCACCATATATTGGTGATGTATCTCTTCACATCTTTTGGTCAATTTCATCAGGTTGTTCATATTCCTATTGTTGAGTTTTGAGAGTTCTGTATATATTCTGGATACAGGTCCTTTGTGAAATTTGTATTTTGCAAATATTTCTTTTTCCAGTCAGGCTTCACTTTTATTCTCTTGCCAATTTCTTTCACATGGCAATTTTTTTTTAACTTTTGGTGAAGTCCAATTTATCAATTTTTAATGGATTATACATTGATTTTATATTGTCATAGCTAAAAAAGTCTTTGCCTAATCCAAGTTCACAAGGACTTTCTCATATGCCTTTTAAAATTCTGGAGTTTTATGTTTTAAATTAAACCTATGAGCCATTAAAAAAATTTATTTGGTTTTGTATATACTAAAGTGTAGATCCATATTATTTTTCTGTAGGTGGATGTCTAATCTATCTAGCACCATTTGTTGAAAAGACCACATTTTCCACTGAATTGCCTTTGCATCTTTGTGAAAATTATATTGACCATATGTTTGTGGCTCTACTTATGGACACCATTTTGTACCATTATAATTTTGCCAATATTACACTGTCTTAGATATTGTGGACTTTTAATATAGTTTTAAAATCAGGTTATGTGATTCCTCTTTGTTCTTTTTTTCAAAATTGTTTTTTGCCCACACTAGTTTTAGCAACAGCTTGACAATTTCTACCAAAACAAAATAAAACAAAACAAATTGACTGGGATTTCAAATGAAATATGTTGAATCTCTAGGTCAATTTGGAAAAATTAAAATGTTAACAAAATTAAACCTTCCAATCAATAAAAGTTTATCTCTCCTTGATTTAAATATTCTTTGGCTATTTCCACTTGCATTTTTGTTAGTTTTGGTATGCAGACCCTGCACGTATTTTGTTAGATTTTTGTAGAAATATCATTCTTTGTTGCTATTGTCATCTGTACATGCAAATGTAGGATTGTAATAACTTCTTCGTGAATTGACCCTTTAGTATTATGCAATGTCCCTGTTTATCCCTGGAAATATTCCTTGTTTTACTTTGTCTGATATTAATAGAGCCACTCTAACTTTATCTTGCTTTTCACTTTCACTCTAACTTTATCTTGTTTTTCACTCAATCCTTCTATATTAAAGATGAGTTTCTAATAGGCAGAATATACTTGATTTTGTTTTTCTATCTGATATAACAATCTTTCAATTGATGTATTTAAAACATTTACATTAAGTATTACTCTTGAAATGTTTCTTTTAGGTTTGACATTTCCTTTATTCCTTTTATTTTTCTCATCTATTTTTTGTTTCTCTGCACTCACCATTTCTTGCCATCTTTCAGAATTTTTGAAATATCTTTTAGAATTCTGTATAATATCTCTATTTTTTGACTATATCTGTTTATTTTCAGTGGTTACCAAACTTTCATAGCCTATTTAGAGTTAATGTTTTTGTTTTATCACTTAAAGTAAAACATAGAAGCCTTATAACCATGTATTTTCTTAGCTTTTAATCATCTGAGAAGGTCAACTTGCTTTCATTCGTGAAAGATATTTTCACCTGCATAGAATTTTGGGTCAATCATTCTTTTTTTCTTGACCCTTAAAAGGGATTATCCCACCTTGTTCTGCTCTCCTTATTTTGTCATGAGAATTATGTAGTCATTTGAATGGTATTTTCCCTGTATAAAACTTATTTCCCTCTATTTGTATTTATGGTGTCTGTACATGGTTTTCTCGAGCTTAGCCTCTTTGGGAGTTGCTGTGTGTTTTGAATTTGTACATTTACAAATTTCACCAAATTTAGAAAGTTTTCAGCCATAATTTTTTCTTCCAAACCAGTATCTTTTTCCTCTCATTCAAGAATGTTAGACCTTTGATATTTCCCCAGCATCTCCTAAGGCTCTCCTCATTTAAAAAAAAAAAAATCTTGTTTTTTGTTCTTCAGATTGTATAATTTCTGTTGATCTGTTTTCAATTTACTTTCTCTTTTTTCCTCACCACCCTTAGGTGAGCTGACACAGGTTGTGAAAGAATTCACAGAAAGATTAGCAAGGGAAGAAAAGAAAGTTTTTATTCACTTTGCAGGGGAGGAAACGGGCCAGACGCAGAGAGTGGCGTTGGCACCGAAGGGTGGGCGTTTGAGTCTTTTACTGGGCTTCAGAGGGCAAGGTGCAGGAAAGGGCTGGCTTTATGTCTCTTCCGGCCCACAGCACTACCCGGGCTGGCTGTATCTCTATAGGAGGTGTTTTTTTCAGAGAATAGACTTGCGGTCTTCAGTAGTTTTCCAGTCCTTGGGTGTCTGAAAGCGACTTGATAGTGGCCCTGGATAGGCGCTACTCTGTCGTGAGCAATGTTAGATGTGTTTACAACCACCATCTTGCTATGGAGCCAGTGAATTCTTTAATTTCAGGTATTGTGTTTTTAAACTCTGTAGTTTTCATTTGGTTTCATTTTGTAGTTTGTATTTCTCTGACAAGAATTTCTGCTTTTCCTCTTACTTAAATGTTCACCGTTCCCTCTTGGTGCTTGATTGTAACAGTGGCTTCAAGTCTCTGTCTAATAAATACAACATTCGGGAATCTCATACTTGGCATTGATTTGCCTTTTCCTGTGATAACTGGTAAGGTTTAATCGTTCTTAACAAATCAAGAAATTTTCTGGACATTTGGAATATTACATGATGAGATTTGGGGCCACATTAAAATCTTATCAGGAATGTAGATTTCTTCGTTTATTTGTTTTAGCAGGCAATCAGTCGGATTTGGTTTCAAACACAGGTCCTGTCTTACCTTCTATGGGTGGTTCCAATGCAACATCAGTTTTCTAAGCCTTTGCTGTTTTTGGCATGCACCCCTTGCATGACTGTGACTTTGGCTTATGTTATATAATTAAGTTCTCAGTGTTTTTGTTTATAATTTTCCATGTGTGTTCCAGGCATGCACAGCTTGAGTGTAAGCCCAAGACTTTGTTAGTTTATATTAAAGTTCCTCTTCTCTGGCTCTCCCCTCTCAGGGACTTCTGCTATACACTCTGGCTCTCAGGGTCTCATTTTAAAACCTTCTCTGCTCAGAAGGATGGGGTTGTTTCAGATTTTAGCTCCTTGTACTATTGAGCAGCAAAATGTGACAGAGACCAACCTAGGAGTTAAGCTTTGAGAGAAAAGAGAGGAAAATAATAGAGATTATCCTCACTCTTAGCCCCTGCTCACTGCAACTAGAGAAAGTCCCTGCGCAGCAGCGAAGACCCAACGCAGCCAAAAATAAATTAATTAATTAATAAATAAAATTTAAAATTTAAAAAGAGAAAAAGGATAGAGAAGATATTTATAAAACAATGATCAGAGCACATTGACCCATGTAGGAGGTCTGATTTTTAAAATTTTAGTCAAGATATAGGTGGTGATTAACAGATTTTATCTGACTTTTTTTCCTTATTTGCCTTCAGGTAAGAAAATTATGAATGAAACATTGACAGTGCATCAAAATTAATTCATTCAGAAATTATTAAGTCCCTTAAGAATTTCTTCAGTTATGTGTGACTACTGATGGCAGTATCTTATGCTTTAGGAACACAGTCAGTATAACTAGAAGCTTAACATAGAACGCTTAAAGCTTTTGGGATGGCTACAGCAGTCAACAGGTATGAGGCAGAAATGCTGAAAAAGAAAAAATATATGTATATAATGAAATGAAGAACTACATTTGATTTTTAAATGGATCAGAGTGTTTCATAAAAAATTAGTCCATATCTATATATAACACAGTAGGGTCTAGTCAAATAAATATAATTCAAGTATAAAGAATATTACAAACGCCAAGGTAAAAATAGCTTTTCTTATGTGCAAACAAACAAAACCAGGTTGGATCAAAATGAGATTTGTGGAAAAATATTTAAAGCAAGCAGTCTTTACCTGGCAAAATTGCCATTTATATGTGAATGCAACACAGGAAAATATAAAAAATTCAAAGACATATATATATATATATATATATATATTCTCTATTAAAAATTGATTAGAAGTTGCATGGCAGCCAGATGTCATGGTCTAAAATGCCTGACAGTAACAATTAAGCCATTAAAAAGAAACTTGAAATAATAAGAAACAATGATTGTAATTATGACCACACAATGTTGGAGGCCGTATTACTGCTCATTATGTTGTACTCTCTCTTTTGTCAGTGCACACTACTGTAGGATTATCTTTCTCTGGTTCTTAAAAGTTAGGCATGACCATGTGAATTGGTTTGTGTGATGATTTGTGAACAGGGGAATTAAGATCTGCCATCTCCATCTTCTCTTCCTCTTCTTCCAGCAAACTTTGAGGACAGTGTGAGATAGTGGTGTGTTAAGACAGTGGAGCTGTCCTCAACTTTGATACGCAAGTGACCGCATAAGACCAGTCTGCCATAGCCATGCAGTGTGAGGGAGAAATAAATCTTTGCTATTAAATATTACGAGTAACTGAGATTAACATTGCCTGTTACTTCAGAATAGCCAAATGTATAGTGACTGATAAATACAATATAATATGGATGTCTTAGTCCCTTTGGGCTGCTGTAACAAAATATCACAGACATTTTAGCTTATAAACAAGGATTTATTTCTTACAGTTTTGAAGGCTGAAAGTCTGAGATCAGGGTGCCAGCACGGTCAGGTGAGGGCCTTCTATCCTCACATGGCGGAAGGGGCAAGGGAGCTCTTTTATAAGAGCATCAATTTCATTTATGAGTGCTCTACCCTCATGACCTAATCACCTCCCAAAGGCCTCACTTTCTAATACCATCACATTTGGCATTAGAATTTTAACATATGAATTTGGGGGGAACACAAACATTTAGACCTTAGCAATGGATATTAAAATTCTAGAAATGAATACCTTAAGAGGTAAAAATGATACTATAACAGGCAGAATATGAATTCTGCACTTCCCAACAAAAAAATCAAGAGGAAGAAAGACTTGTTAGGTGTTCTAATTACTAACTGTTGCAGACATGATTCAGTATGATTCAGTATAGAGTGTTTCATTTTTTTGAAACTGACACATTGAAAGCTAGTGGCTCAAGTGAAAAGTAAATCTTTATCAGATTTTTAAATTCCAAAGGGGTGAAATAATTAAAACAAGGTCTGTACAGAAAAATATATAAATCAATAAATGTAAAACATATTTAATTTAAAAGTAAAAAAAATGTAGAAACCAGATTAATGACAGTGATTAGAACAATAGTTGTAATTTAGATAAAGTGATCCAGGGCCTTTTTCCTTAAAGTTACCATTTTTATTCTTGTGCTGCAGGATGGACATGCTTATTCATGGATCTGTTTGCTTTCCTCACATTAGTAGCAGCATCTCAGGAAGTTTATGGAAGAATTTTCACAGGGTTTTCAAGTACCTAGGAGTGTCAAGGCCTTACTTGCATTAGTGAATAGGGCTCAGGCCACTGAAGTAACTCATCTTCTGCCTAGCTTCCTTTGTTCATAAAGTGTGAGGTACCGTTTAGTCATCCTCCTTTTCCTGATTAGAATCAGTAGTGTGGAGATCTTACGAGGTTTGAGTTCAGTGCTGCTGAGGCTCTGCTCACACTTGTTCTAAATAGGCCAGGTCCATGCTTTATGAGTCTAAATCATCCATGCCCAGTGATTTTATTTCCAAAATCTCTAATGTCTAAATAGTGACACTGTATTATTGGCTCAGTAGGGTTGTTTGTGAAGTTTATCGTTACTGTTTCTAATGTGAATAAGCACACGTTCTAAAGCACTGCTTCTCAATTTTAATGTGTACACATTCACCTTGGAATTTTATTGAATGAAGAATCAGATTCATCAGGTATGGGATAAGGCCCACGGTTTTGCATTATTAGAAGATGTTGTATAGTTCTCAGGTATTTAATAACTGAATTTTTATTTGTTTTGAGAGTAAAACTTCCTCAAAAGACAAATCCCTTAGGAATTGACCAGGAGTTTAAATTTCTCTGTCTTTGCTTCAGTATATTCATGTATGCATCCAGCTAACAAAATTTCATATATCCATTCAACAGTTTTTCCTGTAATCTATCTCTGTCTCTGTGCTGGTCATTTTTCTAGGTATCTAATATCTCTCTGTCACAGCACAGAATAAATACCAAATGTGTGTATGTAGTGTGTGTGTGTGTGTATCAGGTCAGATGCCAGAGTTTTATCCTCAAAAAATTTACTCATTTTCTGATAGGTCTTCATTTACAGTAGTACATCATTCCTTTTCCTGGTGTTAGAAACTTCCTGAGGCAAAACTCTAGTCTTGGAGCACACTGTTAGAACTGTACCCTATAACTCTAGGTACATTGGTCATTTTACCCCTCCATCTCCAGTGAGATAGTGTACACACACACACACACACACACACACACACACACAAAATATATCTGAGAAATTTATATATACACATATATGTATTTTTAAAATTTTCAAATGCACATATCCTCACGTTCCTTGTTATGCACTGTATTTATTATTCTATTTTACTTCTTATTCATATGAGTGGATGAATTTACTTCAGTTTGATTACATGCATCAATGAGAAAAATGAACATCCATCGAGCATGATTTTCAGGCATCAACAAAATTAGTTACGAACATTTTACTTGTTAAAATATTGACGTTAAGTTCAGTAAACCACACGTTTCTGCAATCCACTCCTTGCTCAGAATATGGTTCCCTTTGTTTATATACTAAGTGCTACACTAGCATTCTCCTGGATCTCCTATTAACAAATTTTTGTAACTTTTCTATAACAATTTTTGTAATGTAAAGTTTCTATTATTGTAAGTGGACTGCTTAAATAACACCACTGGCTGTCTCTGGAACCACATTAGATTTCTGATTTATTAACCTACTCTTATTATGTCTTTATCCACTGGCATCCTCCTTACTTTATTACATTCCCTGTGAGCTCTGACTCTGTAGTGCTTCATTGCAATCAATTCTTAAAATCTCTTTAAAATTCTAACTCCATTACCCCTCTATCTATGCCCAGCCGCTCCGCGGCATGTGGGATCTTCCCGGACCGGGGCACGAACCCGTGTCCCCTGCATCGGCAGGCAGACTCTCAGCTGCGCCACCAGGGAAGCCCCCCCCCCATCTTTTTATCATACCTATTCATATTTGTATTCAAGTAACTGAGAGGTATATTTAAAAATCCTGCATATAAGGAAATTCATACAGAAACTCTAATAGTTTTGGACATTAATTTTTGTGTTTCTTGACTTTGTTTTTCTCTCCTTAGTTCTTTCTCTTCCCTTTTCAATGGAAAATTATAACCATTATTTATTTAAAGACTCTTTCTGCCTCTTTCTATCTCTCCTCTCCCCTGTCTCTTCCATTGTACATTCATTGGTACATTTGAAGGTGCCCCCAGATTACTGAGGCTCTATTGTTTCTTCATTTTTTTTTTCTGTTCCACAGACTGGATAATGTCAGTTGACCTATCTCCAATTTATAGCATCTTTAGTCTACCAGCTCAATTCTGTTGTTCAGCCCTTTAAATACATTTCTTCTTTCTAGTCATTGTATGTTTTAACTCCAGAATTTTAATTTATTTTATAATTTCTATTCTATATTTAGAGAGACATTTCCATTCGTTTTTAGACGTTAATTATTTGGACATATTTAAAATATAGCTAGCTTAAAAGTATTTGCCTAGTAAACTCCGTATCCATCTGGGCTTCCTCATTATCTGTTTCTCCTTACTGCTTCTTTCCCTGTGTTGAACCGTATATTTTTTGCATGGCTCATATTTTTTTCTTAACTACTGGATACGTTAAATATTAGAATGTGGCAACTCTGGATATCAGATCTCCCTCCTTCCAAAGGTTTGCTGTTGTTGCTATTTTTATTTGTTTCTTTGTTTAGGATATTGCTGAACTAATTTTGTAGAGTATATATTCTTTTTATGTTTGCCCAAGGAAATCTCTACATATGGTAGTTTAGTAGTCAGCTAATAATTGGTCAAAGATTTTCTTACATGCCTGGAATCTTACATGCCTAGAATCAATAATTCTCTAGCTGTTGACAGTGGATTCTGTGTTTTGGAGCGTTCATTCAGTGCTCAGGCCATTTATAGTTATGCTGTAACCTTTACTTCCTGCTGGCACAGAGCCACAGGACAAAGGTGAGGGCTAGAGCCATCTCAGTTGTTTCCAGGCGTGTACAAAGCCCTATGTGTTTCTGTAACTTTCTACATTTCCCAAAATACGTCAGAACTCTTCAAAGTCCTCTATGTTCATCAGATTTCCAAGCTCTTCCTTTTAAGGTTTTTGTCATTTTGTTTATTTCAACTGCTTTTGCCACCTCAGACAGCTACAATATTAAGCAATTTCTGTTGAATGTTTTGATAAACACTTCCAAGAAAAAGGCTGTTCTTATTGGGAGAGCTCTGAATAAGTCAAATAAAGAGAAGTCTTACAAGTGGGATATTCTGAGGAACTTCCAGACAGGTCAAATAATAAGAGTAATCTTGGAACGTGCCTTTGAATGAATTCCCACCTCTTTCTTTCCCTTCCAGTGCCTGCAAGTTCATTTATTTTCAAGTTTCCCATAGAGTTGGGGAGAAGGTACTGGTAATAGTACGGATTAAAAAAATCACAAAGCTCACTATTCTTTCCAGCAGTTAGCTGTTTTTCCAGAATAAACACTCATCAAATAGTTGCAATTCATTGGTTAGTTTCCAGAATTCTGAAAAAGTTGATTTTGACTGTTTTTTGCCAGCGTTCTCATTGCTTTTATGAAGAAGATTTTCAGAGGTCCTTTCACTGCCACTTCTACTAACATCACTCCTTCTTTTCTATTTTTTGTCCAAATCTAGTGGAATTCTCTTATTTACCTCAATTTGTTCTTTCTTGCCTCCTAAAGACCTCATCTGTAATACTTTCTGCTTTAAACAAATTTTAGGTCTCAGCCTGAAAAAATTGCATTTTAAAAAAGGCTTTCTTTATATTCCTCTTAATATGTTATAACCCTCTATTATAAATTACCATAGAATTGTATGATTTAAGTTACAATCATTGCATTTGAATTTTTTTAAATGTCATTTTTAATTGTAAGGTTGTCAGGTCTGAGAGATTGTGATTCACTCCTGTCTTGTTCCATGGATTGTTCCTAGGACTTAGCGCAATTCCTTTTTTTTTTTTAATTTTTATTGGAGTATAGTTGATTTACAATGTTGTGTTAGTTTCAGGTGTACAGCAAAGTGAATCAGTTCTACATATACATATATGCACTCTTTTTTGGGTTCTTTTCCCATGTAGGCCATGTAGGCCATTCCCTGTGCTGTACAGTAGGTCCTTATAAGCTATCTATTGTATATATAGTAGTCTGTATACGTCAATCCCAATCTCCCAATTCATCCCTCCAGCCCTCCCCCCTGGTAACCATAAGTTTCTTTTCTACATCTGTGACTCCATTTCTGTTTTGTAAATAAGTTCATTTGTACCATTTTTTTTTTAGACTCCACATATAAGCGATATCATATGATACTTGTCTTTCTCTGTCCGACTTACTTCACTTAGTATGATAATCTCTAGATCCGTCCATGTTGCTGCAAATGGCATTATTTTGTTCTTTTTATGGCTGAGTAACATTCTGTTGTATATGTGTACCACATCTTTAACCATTCCTCTGTTGATGGACATTTAGGTTAGCACAGTTCTTTAGTGGGTATCATCCAATAAAATAGTGAAGCCATGTGAATATAAGAATATTTATTGAGCATTTGTATAAATATTTAAGTAATACCAGGTTTGTTTGTTTTTTGAGAATTGATTTAATGGTTATTGCAAGGTCTTCTTAAAAACATTATCATCATTATCGCCATCCCTTGCTTTTTTTTTTTTTCCTTATTAGTCATCCATTTTATACACAACAGTGTATACATCTCCATCCCAATCTCCCAGTTCATCCCACCACCACCACCACCACCACCCCACCGCTGCTTTCCCCCTTTGGTGTCCATATGTTTGTTCTCTACATCTGTGTCTCAACTTCTGCCCTGCAAACAGGTTCATCTGTAACATTGTTCTAGGTTCCACATATATGCGTTAATATACAATATTTGTTTTTCTCTTTCTGACTTACTTCACTCTGTATGACAGTCTCTAGATCCATCCATGTCTCTACAAATGACCCAATTCCGTTCCTTTTTATGGCTGAGTAATATTCCATTGCATATATGTACCACATCTTCTTTATCCATTCATCTGTTGATGGGCATTTAGGTTGCTTCCATGACCTGGCTATTGTAAATAGTGCTGCAATGAACATTGGGGTGCACGTAACTTTTTGAATTATGGTTTTCTCTGGGTATATGCCAGGAGTGGGATTGCTGGATCATATGGTAGTTCTATTTTTAGTTTTTTAAGGAACCTCAATATCGTTCTCCATAGTGGTTGTATCAATTTACATTCCCATCAGCAGTGCAAGAGGGTTCCCTTTTCTCCACACCCTCTCCAGAATTTGTTGTTTGTAGATTTTCTGATGATGCCCATTCTAACTGGTGTGAGGTGATACCTCATTGTAGTTTTGATTTGCATTTCTCTAATAATTAGTAATGTTGAGCAGCTTCTTATGTGCTTCTTGGCCATCTGTATGTCTTCTTTGGAGAAATGTCTATTTAGGTCTTCTGCCCATTTTTGGATTGGGTTGTTTGTTTTTTTAATATTGAGCTGCATGAGCTATTTATATATTTTGGAGATTAATCCTTTGATGATTCGTTTGCAACTATTTTCTCCCATTCTGAGGGTTGGATTTTCGTCCTGTTTATGGTTTCCTTTGCTGTGCAAAAGCTTTTAAGTTTCATTAGGTCCCATTTGTTTATTTTTGTTTTTATTTCCATTACTCTAGGAGGTGGATCAAAAAAGATCTTGCTGTGATTTAGATCAAAGAGTGTTCTTCCTATGTTTTCCACTAAGAGTTTTATAGTGTCCGCTCTTACATTTAGGTCTCTAATCCATTTTGAGTTTATTTTTGTTTATGGTGTTAGGGAGTGTTCTAACTTCATTCTTTTACATGTAGCTGTCCAGTTTTCCCAGCACAACTTATTGAAGAAACTGTCTTTTCTCCATTGTATATGCTTGCTTCCTTTGTCATAGATTAGTTGACCACAGGTGTGTGGGTTTATATCTGGGCTTTCTATCTTGTTCCATTGATCTATATTTCTGGTTTTGTGCCAGTACCATATTGTCTTGATTACTGTAGCTTTTTAGTATAGCCTGAAGTTAGGGAGTCTGATTCCTCCAGCCCCGGTTTTTTCCCTCAAGACTAATTTGACTATTTGGGTTCTTTTGTGTCTCCATACAGATTTTAAGATTTTTTTGTTCTACTTATGTAAAAAATGCCATTGATAATTTGATAGGGATTGCATTGACTCTGTAGATTGCTTTGGGTAGTATACTCATTTTCACAATATTGATTCTTCCAGTCCAAGAACATGGTATATCTCTCCATCTGTTGGTATCATCTTTAATTTCTTTCATCATGGCGTATAGTTTTCTGCATATAGGTCTTTTCTCTCCCTATGTAGATTTATACCTAGGTATTTTATTCTTTTTGTTGCAATGGTAAATGGGAGTGTTTCCTTAATTTCTCTTACAGATTTTTCATCATTAGTGTACAGGAATGCAAGAGATTTCTGTGCATTAATTTTGTATCTTTCAACTTTACCAAATTCATTGATTAGCTCTAGTAGTTTTCTGGTGGCATCTTTAGGATTTTCTATGTATAGTATCATGTCATCTGCAAACAGTGACAGTTTTACTTCTTCTTTTCCAACCTGTATTCCTTTTATTCCTTTTTCTTCTCTGATTGCCGTGGCTAGGACTTCTAAAACTATGTTGAATAAGAGTGGTGACAGTGGACATCCTTGTCTTGTTCATGATCTTAGAGGAAATGCTTTCAGTTTTTCACCATTGAGAATGATGTTTGCTGTGGGTTTGTCATATATGCCTTTATTATGTTGATGTAGGTTCTCTCTATGCCCACTTTCTGGAGAGTTTTATCATAAATTCGTGTTGAGTTTTGTCAAAAGCTTTTTCTGCATCTATTGAGATGATCATATGGTTTTTAATTCTTCAGTTTGTTAATATGGTGTGTCACATTGATTGGTTTGTGTATATTGAAAAATACTTGCATCTCTGGGATAAATCCCACTTGATCATGGTGTATGATCCTTTTAATGTGTTGTTGGATTCTGTTTGCTAGTATTTTGTTGAGGATTGTTGTGTTTATATTCATCAGTGATATTGGTCTGTAATTTTCTTTTTCTGTAGTATCTTTGTTTTGTTTTGGTGTCATGGTGATGGTGGCCTCATAGAACGAGTTTGGGAGTTTTCCTTCCTCTGCAACTTTTTGGAAGGGTTTGAGAAGGATTGGTGTTAGCTCTTCTCTAAATGTTTGTTGAAATTCACCTGTGAAGCCATCTGGTCCTAGACTTTTGTTTGTTGGAAGATTTTTAATCACAGTTTCAATTTCATTACTTGTGATTGGTCTGTTCCTATTTTCTATTTCTTCCTGGTTCAGTCTTGAAAGTTTATACTTTTCTTAGAATTTGTCCATTTCTTCCAGGTTGTCCATTTTATTGGCATAGAGTTTCTTGTAATAGTCTGTTAGGATGCTTTGTATTTCTGCAGTGTCTGTTTTAACTTCTTTTTCATTCCTAATTTTATTGATTTGAGTCCTCTCCCTCTTTTGCTTGATGAGTCTGGCTAATGGTTTATCAGTTTTGTTTATCTTCTCAGAACCAGCTTTTAGTTTTATTGATCTTTGCTATAGTTTTCTTTGTTTCTATTTCATTTATTTCTGCTCTGATCTTTATGATTTCTTTCCTTCTGCTAACTTTGGGTTTTGTTTGTTCTTCTTTTTATAGTTCCTTTAGATGTAACTTTAGACTGTTTGAGTTTTTTCTTGTTTCTTGGGGTAGGCTTCTATAGTTATAAACTTCCCTTTTAGAAGTTTCATTTAGAAACTTAGTTTCATTTCATTTAGAAATGCAAATGTTGTTGCGTTTAGTATTGCTCCAGAGGTCTCCTAGGCTGTCTTCATTTCTTTTCATTCTTTTTACTTTATTGTGTTCCACAGCAGTGAATTCCACCATTCTGTTTTCCAGGTCACTTGTCCTTTCTTCTGCCTTAGTTATTCTGCTATTGATTCCTTCTGGTGTATTTTTCATTTGAGTTATTTTGTTGTTCATCTCTGTTTGTTCTTTAATTCTTGTAGGTCTTTGTTAAACATTTCTTGCATCTTCTCGATCTTTGCCTCCATTCTTTTTCCAAGGTCCTGGATCATCTTCACTATCATTATTCTGAATTCTTTTTCTGGAAAGTTGCCTATCTTCACTTCATTTAGTTGTTTTTCTGGGGTTTTATCTTGTTTCTTCATCTGGTACATAGACCTCTGCCTTTTCATCTTGTCTGTCTTTCTATGAATTTGGTTTTGTTTCACAGGCTGCAGGATTGTAGTACTTCTTGCTTCTGCTGTCTGACCTCTGGTGGATGAGGCTATCTAAGAGTCTTGCAGAAGTTTCCTGATGGGAGGGACTGGTGGTGGGTAGAGCTCAATACCAGATTTTTAACACTATATGTCCGATCATTTATTGGTTAAATGATTAAAATTGGCATGCCTTTGGGACAAATCTGGATTGTATGATGTTTTAGTTGGTAATCTTTGGGGGGGAGCATAATATGTGTAGCAACTCCATTGTCATTCTTCATATAAAAGTTATTATGAAAAATCTCTGTACATTTTACTAACTAGACACACAGGTCAAGGGGGACATTAACCTTTGTTTTTCTTATTCTTGGAATCTCACATATTTCTTATAAGACAGTTTCAACTGGCAAATTCCCAAAACGCAGATATTATTCTTAGATTTCTCCTTTCTACATCCCAACATTTACCAGTATAAAATTGAGGGAATTCATAGTAGGATAAGAAATGCCTCAGAATATATATTTTCTGGAACTTTTCTTTCTAAGTAAAGTGTATAATGTTTAGCAAAGAGTAAATTTTTTATGAGGGAACAGAATTAACCTTAAGAGTGTAATGTATTTAGGTCATATTGTTACAGTAAAATAAAAAGGGTAATGAAGATCTTTGCTGCTTTGTGTTAAGTGATTTTTATTCCCAAGTCATTTTTAGCATAGCTTTATAGTAGAATTTTGTTTATTTCAGGTGGGCAGATTTTGGGCACTCTTTCAAAGATTCACAATCACCTTCTCTTTAATGCTGTATTATACATGTGGATCCTGGGCACATTTTAATTCCCAATAAATTGGAAGATAAATTTGAAGATTACCAATGCTGTTTTCTTGATTTCTAACTGCATTGTCTAAATTGAGCAAACATATCATGCTGCCTTGAAAGCAAGAGGTTGATTTTCATGGTGTAAATAATTCTGTTCTTACGTATTATGGGAGATTATTCCCATGTTGTCCATCATAGGACATGATTGAAAATAGCATTCAAATGAGTTACTAAAATTTACAAGGGAGATATTATACCCAAAGCAGTAAGGGATCTGTCTTTTTTCTACTTCCCAGTTGCCATGAGTGGACTCATGGAAACTATTCCTCATCAGGAATAGTATATCAGGTCCTTTAAAAAAATAATTTACTAACGTTTACTGTGATTGCATAGTATATAAATCATAAGTGGGTTTAGAGGTAGACAGAAAATGTTGACCCAACCCAATAATTGGGTCCAAAAAATTATACTACAAAAAAATGAAATCAGAAAATCATAAAAATATGATCCAGGACATGAAACAACATCTTGGAAGTCTAGAACTAATAGACAATTGTTCAGAATGAATTTGAGACTTTAGATAAGTCAGTCAAACAAAATAATGTCAGCTGTCTGTCAATAGCCATAGTTGAGTAAGAGCATTAATGATTAAAATTCCTCTTAAATCTCTTTGGAGACACTCAGAGTAAGAATAAGGCTTTTCCTGCCTATTCTCTGCTGTCACATTTAGTGCTTCAGAACTTCCATCTGCTTTTCAGTTAATTCACTCACAGATTTAGCAGTGTCTCGGACCTCACAATTTTAGAAGCGTAAAGTGTATGGGGGACGGAGTCAAGATGGTGGACCAGGAGAATGCAGAATTTGCATCTCTTCACAACTAGGGCACCTACCAGGCACTGTTGGGGGACCATGGGCACCTAAGGGGACGGGAGGAACCCCCAGTGACTGGGTGGGACATTGGGCATGGGGGGGAGTAAGGGGGGAGAAGTGGATGCTGGGTGGGACTGGCGCCCCTGAGGGGTGGCTGGAGGAGGGGAAGGGATCCCACGCCCGAAGCGGGAAATGGGGGAACCATTGGGAGGACAGAGGATCAAAATGGAGCATGGCCCGGTTTCCCCTGCCCACTTGGACCCCCAGGAACCTGCTGAGGTCCTGGGCCTGATCCTCTGCCCACCAAGGCCCCGTCCAGCCACGTGGATCCCAAGGGAGACGGAGGGAGGGAAGGGGGAGCAAAAGTAAAGGCCGGACCGACAGGACAAGCACTCCAGAGGGGCGGCTGGGGGAGGGGAGGAGTTCCTAGACCCAGCAGGACCCTCCCATGGTTAGGGCTCCAGTGGGGATGGGGGAGACCCAGGGGTAGACTGGGGGGTGTAGAGCAAGGGAAGCGAATGGGACCAATGCTTTCCCTGTCCACTCAGGCACTGGGGAGCCTGTTGGGCTCCCGGGCCCAATCCTCTGCCCTCGGAGCCTCCCCGCTGCTGTGCAGAGCCTAAGCCCCACCCCTGCAACCCCCACAGTGCCCCACCTCTACACTCGGAGACCCCCTCTGAGACCCCCTCCAACTGGGCTGGACCTAAACCCCACCCACACACCCTCACCCAGGGCCCTACCCCTAAACTCTGGAGGCACCCCTTTGGACTGCTGCCTAACCCCTTCTGCACAGGTTCTAAACAAAGGCACCGCCCACGCTTGAATGACGTCCTGCCTAGGCCCCGCCCCCAAGGCCTTTCCTGCTGCTTTCGTCCTAATCCTAGGCCCCGCCCCAAGCTCAAACTTACCCGACTTCCCCCCCCACACCCGCCTAGGCCCTGCCCCACCATAAACCCCGGCCCTGCCTACATTCCACCCCTCCCGCCTTAACTCCGCCCCCGATAGCCAAGGCTTTTTTTTCTCTCTTTTGCTCTTAGATTGGGGTTGCGTTTTACCTTGTTGATTCATTTATATTTTTATTTTTTCTGATAATTTTTATTTTTATAATTTTATTTTGTTCTTTATAGTTTTTCTTGTACTCCTTTTGACTTCTCTGTTTTTTTTTTTTCTGTAGAGGTTTTGTTTTACCTTGTTGCAGTTGTTTCAATTATATTTTTATTTTTCCTAATATATATTTTATCTTTCTAGTTGTATTTTATATTTTATCCTTTGTTATTGTACAGCTTTTTTTTTTTGCCGTGCCACACAGCTTACGGGATCTGGGTTCCCTGCCGGAGGTCAGGCCTGAGCTCCTGTGGTGGGAGCACTGAGTCCAAACTGCTGGACTAACAGAGAACCTCAGACCCCAGGGACTATTAATCTGAGTGCAGCCTCCTGGTGGTCTGCATCTTGGCACCAAGACCCAGCTCTACCTAACTGCCTGCAAACTCCAGTGCTGCACACCTCAGACCAAACAACCAGTAATACAGTCCCACCCATCAAAAAGGCAAAAAAATGAAACAACAAAATAATATGTTACAGGCAAAGGAGCAAGGTAAAAACCTACAAGACCAAATAAATGAAAATGAAATAGACAACCTACCTGAAAAGGAATTCAGAGTAATCATAGTAAAGATGATCCAAAATCTTGGAAATAGAATTGAGAAAATACAAGAAATGTTTAACAAATATCTAGAAGAACTAAAGAGCAAACAAAGAGTGATAAACAACACAATAACTGCAATTAAAAATATTCTAGAAGGAATCAATAGCAGAATAACTGAGGCAGAAGAACGGCTATGTGAGCTGGAAGATAAAATAGTGGAAATAACTGCCAGGGAGCAGAATAAAGAAAAAAGAATGAAAAGAATTGAGGACAGTCTCAGAGACCCATGGGACAACATTAAACTCACCAACGTTCTAATTATAGGGGTCCCAGAATAGGATAAAAAAAAAAGAAAGGGTCTGAGAAAATATTTGAAGAGATATAGTCAAAAACTTCCCTAACATGAGAAAGGAAATAGTCAACCAAGTCCAGGAAGTGCAGAGAGTCCCATACAGGATATACCCAAAGAGAAACATGCCAAGATACATATTAATCAAACTATCAAAAATTAAATACAAAGAAAAAATACTAAAAGCAGCAAGGGAAAAGCAACAAATTACATACAAGGGAATCCCCATAAGGTTAACATCTGATCTTTCAGCAGAAGCTCTGCAAGCCAGAAGGGAGTGGCAGGACATATTTAAAGTGATTAAAGGGAAAAAACTACAGCCAATATTACTCTACCCGGCAAGGATCTTATTCAGATTTGACAGAGAAATCATAAGCTTTAAAGACAAGCAAAAGCTGTGAGAATACAGCACCACCAAACCAGCTTTACAACAAATGCTAAAGGAACTTCTCTAAGCGGGAAACACAAGAGTAGAAAAAGACCCACAAAAACAAACCCAAATCAATTAAGAAAATGGTAATAGGAATATACATATCGATAATCAACTTGAATGTAACTGGATTAAATGCTCCAACCAAAAGACATAGCCTGGCTGAATGGATACAAAAAGAAGACCCTTATATATGCTGTCTACAAGAAACCCACTTCAGACCTAGGGACACATAAAGACTGAAAGTGAGGGGATGGAAAAATGTACTCCATGCAAATGAAAATCAAAAGAAAGCAGAGTAACAGTACTCAAATCAGGTAAAATAGACTTTAAAATAAAGAGTGTTAGAAGAGATAATGAAGGACACCACATAATGATCAAGGGATCAATCCAAGAAGAAAACATAGATATTAGAAATATTTATGCACCCAACATAGGAGCACCTCAATACATAAGGCAAATGCTAACAGCCATAAAAGGAGAAATCAACAGTAATAGTGGGGGACTTTAACACTCCACTTACACCAATAGACAGATCACCCAGACAGAAAATAAATAAGGAGACACAAGCTTTAAATGACACAATACACCACATAGACTTAATCAATATTTTTAGAACATTCCACACCGGAAAGCAGAAGAATACACTTTCTTCTCAAGTGCACATGGAACATTCTCCAGAATAGATCAAATCTTGGGTCACAAATCAAGCCGTGGAAAATTAAGGAAAATTGAAATCATATCAAGCATCTTATCCGACCACAACGCTATGAGATTAGAAATCAATTACAGGAGAAAACAGTAAAAAATACAAACACATGGAGGCTAAACAGTGTGCTGCTAAATAACCAAGAGATCACTGAAGAAAACAAAGAAGAAATAAAAAAATACCTGGAAACAAATGAAAACGACAACATGACTATCCAAAACCTATGGGATGCAGCAAAAGCAGTTCTAAGAGGGAAATTCATAGCAATTCAAGCTCACCTCAAGAAACAAGAAAAATTTCAAGTAAACAATCTAACCTTACACCTAAAGCAACTAGAACAAGAAGAACAAAGAAAACCCAAAATTAGTAGAAGGAAAGAAATCATAAAGATCAGAGCAGAAATAAATGAAATAGAAACAAAACTATAGCAAAGATCAATACAACTAAAAGCTGGTTCTTTGAGAAGATAAACAAAATTGATAAACCTTTAGCCAGACTCATCAAGAAAAAAAGGGAGAGGACTCAAATCAATAAAATTAGAAATGAAAAAGGAGAGATTACAACTGACACTGCAGAAATACAAAAGATCATAAGAGACTACTGCAAGCAACTATATGCCAATAAAATGTGCAACCTGGAAGAAATGGACAAATTCTTGGAAAAGTGCAACCTTCCAAGATTGAACCAGGAAGAATTAGAAAATATAAACAGAACTATCACAGGCTTCACAGGCGAATTCTATCAAACATTTAGAGAAGAGTTACCCCTATCCTTCTCAAACTCTTCCAAAAATTGCGGAGGGAGGAACACTACCAAACTCGTTGTACAAGGCCACCTTCACCCTGACACCCAAACCAGACAAAGCTATCGCAAAAAAAGAAAAGTATAGACCAGTATCACTGATGAACATAGATGAAAAAATCCTCAACAAAATACTAGCAAACAGAATCCAGCAACACATTAAAGGGATCGTACACCATGATCAAATGGTATTTATTCCAGGGATGCAAGGATTCTTCAATATACGTAAAACAGTCAATGTGATACAGCATATTAACAAATGAAAGAATGAAAACCATATGATCATCTCGGTAAATGAAGAAAAAGCTTTTGACAAAATTCAACACCCATTTATGAAGAAACGTCTCCAGAAAGTGGACATAGAGGGAACCTACCTCAACATAATAAAAGCCATATACAGCGACCCACAGCAGACATCATTCTCAATGGTGAAAAGCAAATCATTTCCTCTGCGTTTAGGAGCAAAACAAGGAGGTCCACTCTTGCCACTATTATTCAACATAGTATTGGAAGTCCAAGCCACAGCAATCGGAGAAGAAAAAGAAAGAAAAGGAATACAAATTGGAAAAGAAGAAGTAAAACTGTCACTGTTAGCCAATGATGTGATACTACACATAGAAAATCCTAAAGATGCCACCAGAAAACTACTAGAACTAAACAATGCATTTGGTAAGGTTGCAGGATACAAAATTAATGCACAGGAACCTATTGCATTCCTCTACACTAACAATGAAAAATCAGAAAGAGAAATTAAGGAAACAATCCCATTTACCATCACAACAAAAAGAATAAAATACCTAGGAATAAACCTACCTAAGGAGGCAAAAGACCTGTACTCAGAAAATTATAAAACACTGATGAAAGAAATCAAAGATAACATAAACAGATGGAGAGATGTACCATGCTCCTGTATTGGAAAAATCAATATTGTGACAATGACTATACTATGCAAAGCAATCTACAGGTTCAGTGCAGTCCCTATCAAATTACCAATGGAATTTTTCACAGAAGCAGAACAAGAAATTTTATAATTTGTGTGGAAACACAAAAGACCCCATATAGCCAAAGGAATCTTAAGAAAGAAAAACGGAGCTGGAGGAATCAGGCTCCCAGACTTCAGACTATACTACAAAGCTACAGTAATCCAGACAATATGGTACTAGCACAAAAAACAGAAATATAGATCAATGGAACAGGATAGAAAGCCCAGAGATAAACCCATGCATATGTGGTCACCTTATCTTTGACACAGGAAGCAAGAATATACAATGGAGAAAAGACAGCGTCTTCAATAAGTGGTGCTGGGAAAAATTGATAGCTACATGTAAAAGAATGAAATTAGAACACTCCCTAATACCATACACAAAAATAAACTCAAAATGAATTCAAGACCTAAATGTAAGGCCGGACACTGTAAAACTCTTAGAGGAAAACATAGGCAGAACACTCTATTACATAAATCACAGCAAGATCCTTTTTGAACCACCTCCTAGAGTAAGGGAAATAAAAGCAAAAATAAATAAATGGGACCTAATGAAATTTAAAAGCTTTTGCACAACAAAGGAAACCATAAACAAGATGAAAAGACAGCCCACAGAATGGGAGAAAATATTTGCAAATGAAGCAACTGACAAAGGATTAATCTCCAATATATACAAGCAGCTCATGCAGATCAATATCAAAATAACAAACCAATCCAAAAATGGGTGGAAAATCTAAATAGAAATTTCTCCAAAGAAGACATACAGATGGCCAACAAATGTATGAAAAGATGCTCAACATCACTAATCATTAGAGAAATGAAAATCAAAATCATAATGAGGTACCACCTCACACTGTTCAGAATGGCCATTATCAAAAAATCTACAAACAATAAATACTGGAGAGGGTGTGGAGAAAAGGGAACCCTCTTGCACTGTTGATGGGAATGTAAATTGATACAGCCACTATGGAGAACAGTATAGAAGTTCCTTAAAAAACTAAAAATAGAACTACCATATGACCCAGCAATCTCACTACTGGGGGTATACCCTGAGAAAACCATAATTCAAAAAGAGACATGTACCACAATGTTCATTGCAGCTCTGTATTTACAATAGCCAGGATATGGAAGCAATCTAAGTGTCCATAGACAGATGAATGGATAAAGAAGATGTGGCACATATATACAATGGAATATTACTCAGCTATATAAAGGAATGAAATTGAGTTATTTGTAGTGAGGTGGATGGACCTAGAATCTGTTATACAGAGTGAAGTAAGTCAGAAGGAGAATAGCAAATACCATATGCTGACACATATATGCTGAATTTTAAAAAGCAGTCCTGGTGAACCTAGTGGCAGGGCAGGAATAAAGATGCAGACATAGAGAATGGACTTGAGGGCACATCAGGGGAAGGGAAAGCTGGGATGAAGTGAGAGAGTAGCATTGACACACATACCCTACCAAATGTAAAATGGATGGCTAGTGGGAAGCTACTGCATAGCACAAGCAGATCGACTCAATGCTTTATGACGACCTAGAGGGATGGTGTAGGGAGAGTGGGCGGGAGGCTCTAGAGGGAGGGGATATGGGGATGTATATATACATATGGCTGTTTCACTTTGTTGTACAGCAGAAACTAACACAACATTGTGAAGCATTTATACTCCAATAAAGATGTGGAAAAAAAAAGATTGTAAGGGTATCAGGGGACATTTATTCCAGCTAATTTTCCTACAGTTGAGGAGAGAATAAGTGATTAATATAAAGTCTAAAACTAATTACTGGAAAACTAAGACTAGAATTCCATTTCCTTTACTTGAAAATCTAATATTTTTTCATACCATTAAAAATTTTTCAATAACAACTGTCTTAAGATTTTTCCTATACTTTTAGTCTTCTGGAATTTATAAGTGTGATAATATATATAATTATTATATTGATTTGTTATCTTCTTATTTTTGTTGCTTCCCAAAGTATGACATTTAGTCTTGCCTGAGAGCATAGTCATTTGTTCCAGGAAGAAAATCCACAAATGACCCCACTCTCCTTAAATCATGGTGGGGTGCATAGGGGTCTAAGAGGCTGCACTCTGCCAGTTTATCTAAACTCTTCACTGAGCCATTATTGCTGTTACATCCTAGGTACCCTGTGGAGTGAGAAAGGTACCTTGCAAGATGCTGGAGAGTGACAGCGACTCTCTTCTGTGGCTCACTCTAGCGTACATTGAGCAAGAGTTCTCTTCTCATAGATGCTCAAAAATATAATTCACTTGCTCTCTGAGAATTCTTGTTGCCCCTAGCTGATTAAATGAATCTCTGCTATGGGATAAATCTAGCTCAGAAGTTAATTTTTTAAAATTTCCAATTCTACAGTTTAATAAATCCTTCAGGCCATACTTTTTCCTTTCAAGGCAAAGCTTTTGCTATTCAGAAACCTCTTTCACAAGTTTTACAAATCTTTACTGTGGTATAATATGTATAGAATAAATTCAGCTGTTTCAAGGGTATAATTTATTAAATTTTTGTACATTTACTGAAGATGTGACTATCAACACAGTCCAATTTTAGAACATTTTCATCAACCTAGAAGCATCCCTTATGCCAACTTGCATTCAATACCATCCCCCACTGTCTAGATTCAGGCAACTCTAAGTTCTGTTTCTAAATATTTCTCTTTTCTAGATATTTCATATCAGTAGAATCACACAATATGTGGTCTTTTGCATCTGGCTTCTTTCACTTAGTGTAATGTTTTTTAGGTTATTACAGACATTCTGATAGGAATTGCATAATATCTATAGATCAACTTGGACACAACTGCTATCTTAATACCTTTAATATCTTAACTTTTATATATTAATAACTGTTTCTAATTAATGTGAATTTTCTCTTTACTGAGATCTTCTTTTTTGCAATAATGTTTTCTAGTTTTCAGTGTAAAATTTTTGAACTTTAAAAAAATGTACTTCTAAGAATTTTCTACTTCATGATACTTGATTATGGAATTGTTTTAATTTCAAATTATTCTTTCCTGGTGTATAGAAATGTAATAGATTCATTTTTTAAATATTTGGTTGATTCACATATGCATTAATCTGTGCCTTAGCTTGCTTTCTGGGAAGACTTTTAATTATTAAATCAATTCTTTTACTTTTTTAACTTATTTTACTTAGGTTTATTCAGATTTGAGTTAGTTTCAGTAATTGAGTCTTTCTAAAAATATTATTTAGCTTATGTCAACTTTATACACTTATTAGAACTTGTTTTATATTTTACATATGATTCATAATAGGGAATGTGTTACCATTACTTTGTGCTGGGATTGTAAATTATAATATATGTCTATATGCTTTAAGACCATAAAACAATATATACACATATTGTTTCATGGAATTGCTGTATAAATCTGTTGAGAAACAAGAGAAGTATGCAATCATGCTGTATTTTATATTCATTTACATAACTGCATTTACCAGTGCTATGTGCTTTTTCATGTGAGTTCCAGTTAGTTTCTGGTATCTCTTGCCTTCAGCCTAAAGAACTTCTTTTAGTATTTATCATAAAGCAGGTCTGTCAGCAACAGATTTCCTCAGCATTCATTTATCTCTGAAATGCTTTGTTTTACTTAATTTTTGAGATAGTATTTTTATGGAGGAATAGTTGACTTACAACGTTATATTAGTTTCAGGTGTACAAAATAGTCACTCGATATATTTATAGATTATACTCTAAAGTTATTGTAAAACATTGGCTCTATTTCCTGTGCTGTACTTATATCCTTGTATCTTATTTATTTTATACATAGAAGTTTTTACACTTAATCTCTTACTCCCATCTTTCCCCTTCTCCCATCTGTCTCCGCACTGGTAACCACTAGTTTGAGTCTGTATCTATGTTTCTGTTTTGTTATATTCATTTGTTTCTTTAATTTTTTTGGATTTTACATATGCATGAAAACATACTGTATTTGTCTCTGTCTGACTTATTGCACTATGCACCCTCCACATCTATTCATGTTGTTGCAGATGACAAACTTTCCTTTTTTATGGCTGAGTATTATTCCACATTAGTTTATCAGTTCATATGTTGATGGACATTTAGGTTGTATCCATATTTTGTCTATTATAAATAATGCTGCTGTGAACTTTGGGGTCCATATATCTTTTCAAATTAGTGTTTTGTTTGCTTCAGATATATACTCAGGAGGGGAATTTCTGAGTCACATGGTAGTACAATTTTAGTTTTTTGAGGAATCGCCATACTGTTTTCCATAGTGGTTGCACTAATTTACAGTCCTTTCAGCAGTGTGCTAGGGTTCCCTTTCCTCTACATCCTTGCCAACAATTTGTTATTTATTGTCTTTTTAACTAAACACTTCTGCCAGGTGTGAGGTGATATCTCATTGTGGTTTTGATTTGCATTACCCAGATGATTAGTAATATTGAGCATCTTTTCATGGCAATCTGTATGTATTCTTTGAAAAAATGTCTATTCAAGTCATCTGCCCATTTTTTATTGGGCTGTTTGTTTTTTTGATATTGAATTGTATGAGCTGTTAGTGTATTTTTGATATTAACCCCCTATCAGTCATATTATTTGCACATACCTTCTTTCATATAGTAGGTTGTCTTTTCATTTTGTTGGTGATTTCCTCTGTTGTGAAAAACCTTTTAAGTTCAGTTAGGCCCCATTGTTTATTTTATTTTTGCTTCTGTTTACCTTGCCTGAGGAGACAAATCTAAAAAAATATTTCTAGGACTTATGTCAAAGAGTGTACTGCCTATGTTTTCTTTTAGGAGTTTTATGTTTTTCAGTTATACATTTAGGTCTTTAATTAGGTCTTTTAAGAGGGGCTAGAGCCAGAGCAAGGAGTCTATTTTACATATGGTGTGAGAAAATATTAGTGATTTAAGTTTAAACACATTCTAAAAGGTCTCCATTTTTACTCCTCCTCCCACAATTTATGTCATGTTTTAATGTCATGTTTTATGTATTTATGCCTGTCCCTTAACTGTTTATTGTAGTTATATTTGATTTTACAATTTTTGTCTTTTAAGCTTCACAGTAGCTTATTTAAGTGGTTGATCCATAGCCTTTACAATATATTTCCCTTTACCCAGGTGACTTTTTCCTTCCTATATTTTCTTATCTCTTTTTATATCCTTTTTCCACTTAAAGAGGACTTTTTAACGTTTCTTGTAAGGTCAGTTTAGTGGCGATGAACTATTTTAGTTTTTGCTCGTCTGGGGAAATCTTCATGCCTCCTTCAATTCTGAATGATAACCTTGCAGAGTAGAGTATCCTAGATTATAGTTTTATTTTTTTTCAGCATTTTAGTTATACTGTGCCACTCCCTTCTGGCCTGCAAAGTTACTGCTGAAAATCAGCTTCTAGCCCAATGAGGGCTCCTTTGTATGTGACTCTGTTTTTCCCTTGCTGACTTTAAAATTATTTCTTTAACTTTGCCATTTTAATTGTGATATGTTTTGGTGTGGGTCTGTTTGGGTTCATTTTGTTTGAGACTCCCTGTGCTTCCTGGTCCTGGATATCTGCTTTCTATCTCCAGTTAGGGAAGTTTACAGCCTTAATTTTATCAAATACATTTTCTGCCCTTTTTTCTCTTCTTTTTCTGGGCCCCCCTATAATGCTAATGATAGTATGCTTGATGTTGTCCCAGACCTTCTTTAAACTCTTCTCATTAAATTTTTGTTTGCTTTTTGCTGGTCTGATTGCTTTTGCTGGTCTGATTGCTTTTGTTTGCTTTTTGCTGGTCTATTCTATCTTCCATGTCATTTATGCATTCTTCTATGTCATCTAATCTGCTGTTAATTTTAGTGTATTTTTTATCTCAGTTATTGTATTCTTCAGATGTGACTGGTTCTTTTCCATATTTTCTAGTTCTTCTTTGAAGTTCTCACTGTGTTCATCTATTGTTTTCTTGAGTTCAATTTATATTGTTATTCCTATTGCTTTGAACTTTTTCTCAGGTAAATTATTTCTTTCTGCTTCATTAGAGTGCTTTTCCTGGAGTTTTGTCTTGTTCTTTGGTTTGAAATATATTCCTCTGTCTTCTTGTTTTGTTTTACTTTCTCTGTTTGTGTCTATGAAATTAGGTGAAACAGTTACCTATTCTAGTCTTGAATGCATATTCTTGTGTGTGGCAATCTTACGCAGTCTGCATGTGCCCAGTGGCTTTGGTGGGAGAGGTGGCTCTGAAGTGGGTTGTCATAGGCCGTCTCTTCTCCCAGTGTTCTCTGGCAGCCATTGCCTTGGTGAGAGGTAGGGCTGGAGTCAGAGGGGCTAGAGCCAGAACAAGGTGTCAGCCAGGGCTTCTCCCTGGCATGATTTCAGTCTCTCTGTTGTTTGGAGGTATGGATGGAGCCTGAGGGCTTGGGGCCGTACTTCTGTGCTGGCCTGTTTTTCTTCAGTGCTGTGCACTGGGTAGAGGCATGGTTGTGGCTCAAGGAATTGCAGCTGTGCTTCTGAGCCGGCTGTTTTTTCCCAGGTGCATGTGTGCATGTGCCACAGTGATGGCAGTCTTTGCTGTGGCTGGAAGCAGGACTGGGGCCCGAGCTAACTCTTCTCTTTCCCTGGTGTATGTGTGCATGTTGGCAACGACGGTCTCTGTCTCAGCAAGGAGCAGTGTTGGAGCAAGAGGGGTTGGAGCAGGAGCCTGGTGAGGGCTGTGGTGTGTGCTGGGGTGGTCCTGGCTGGCCAAGCAGTTCAAGCAGAATCAAGCAGTTCTCAATCTGCTGCCTCTGCGCTGGGACTGGGATCAAGCAGGTCTGCATGTGCACTGCTTAAGAGTGGAGTCTTGGTTTCTTACAGCCCTCTGGTAAGGCCCACTTGTTTTTAAACCAGCTAAGGGGGGCTTGTCTTTCTGGTGTTGTACCCCAGGGGTGGCATGACTGATAGGGAACTCGAAGCCCTTGCTCCTTAGGGAGGATCCCTGAGCCTCCTCTTCTTGTGCACCCTCTAGGGGTGTGGGTCCCAACTATGTCACTTACCTCCCCTCCTGCTGCATTCCATGTTATTCTTTCATTACAGCCTTGGTTTCCGACGAGCTGTTCTGCTACTTTTCAGGTCGTTCTCAGCAAGAGTTACCGTATATGTAGTTGTAGCTTTTATGTGTTCACAGAGAGAGGTGAGCTCAGGGTCTTCCTACTCCGCCCTCTTGATCTCACCCCCTTAACCTTCCTTTTAAAATGCACTGTTTATTGTGATTTATCATCTATGCATGCCAGCAACTCCAGTATGCCTCATAGTCAGAACATCAGCATCCTCCCTTACACCTGTTCTGCCAGTTTCAAAACTCTCCTGTTAGTCTCCTTAAGTGTGTTTCTACAAAAATAGGTATAGATAGGTAGGTAAGTAGATAGGTAGGTAGGTAGGTAGATAGATAGATAGATACAGAGA
This sequence comes from Aethalodelphis obliquidens, assembly GCF_003676395.1. Classification (NCBI taxonomy): domain Eukaryota; kingdom Metazoa; phylum Chordata; class Mammalia; order Artiodactyla; family Delphinidae; genus Aethalodelphis; species Aethalodelphis obliquidens. The sequence continues at coordinate 3,556,177 of NW_020837969.1, forward strand.
GAGAGAGAGAGAGAGAGAGAGAGAGAGAGAGAGAGAATCTTAAGATCGAACTGGTAGTTTCTTCTCTGTGTCCGTCACTGAGACTGACACCATTTTCTGCAGATGATTCTTGAATTTGATCTTCTGTGATGTTATTATCTTTATCATCTGACACAAAAGAGGTTCTAATTTATAGTTCTTAATTGAAAACATAAAATATTAAATGGAAGTGTTATGTATTAATGGGGCAAGTGTCTGACCTTACTGTAATGCTATAAATTTATTTTAAACTTAAAATTTAAGTGATATTGAATTAAAGGAATCTAAAAAAAATGAATATTTATCTTATATGTAATCATATACATTTATATATAATAACTGTTAGTATTGCACTATTGCATTTAGAAATGTCTTTATCCCTTTTCAATTCTTACGTCTATCTCTTCTTTCCTCTCACCCTCCCTTTTATATCTCAATTCTGCTATTCACATTCAAAACTATTTCTCTATTACTTGCATGTTGTTTTTTGCAATATTTGTAGTTCAGAGTTAATTTTGATGAATGTAATATTTGCATTGATGTCCTCCAACTATAACATCCTATGAGATTTCCCTCTTGCTATGGAATATTTTCTATTTATTCTAGACAACAATTCACCCCTAAAAATGGAGATGAAATTTGCTTTAATCAGTAGATTTCTTGCCAGGCACATATGCAAAGCTTCTTTTATCTCAAGTTCAAATGTTTGTTTTCTTCTAGCAATTGCTTGTGCTTTGCTGGTATTTATTCAGTGGCCCATAGCTTAGTTATATTATTTATAGTAAGAAGAAAAATTTCTGTGATTTAGTTTAACTTTGCTTTAGTCTCAAATATTCATTTATTTTGTGAAATGTGAACACATAAAGTTTCTTATATCACCCAATTGCAAATTTTTAATATAAGTAACTTTGAACATCATATTTAGTAACTGATTACATTTCTAATAGCCAAAATAGGCATATTAACTTTCTAGTAGTCATTGAAATTATTTCACTTCAATCTAATGTTAATAATATCCTTTATCATTCTCTATTTATGGAAAATCAAAGTTTAATGGAGTAGAATGGCCTTGGTTAGCCACTACTCTGGAGATTTGGATAACTGCCTGGGAGTTCTAGATGTGTATGAATTAATATAGGCTATACTTTGCAATTTAAGTATTTAAAAAATTGTGTCATTATCTCTCACAATAATATTGTTCACTTATTTCTATAGCTTTTATCAATACAAAATTTAAAATTAATATTTTGTAATTACTTAGCCTTGTGAAATAAGATCTATTGATACATTTGCCCCCTAAAATGTAAACAATTGTAAGTGATAATTGGCAATTCAATAAACTTCTTGATATTTACCCAAAGGTCTTGAAAACTTACATCCATACAACAATCTACACATGAATATTTATAACACCTTTATTTATAATTGCTAAAACTTGGAAGCAACCAAGAGGATCCTCCGTAGGTGAATGGAATAATAAACTGTCGTACATCTAGACAGTGGAGTATTATTCAGCACTGCAACTAAATGAGTTATTAATCCATGAAAAAACACGGAGGAAACTTAATTGCATATAACTAAGTAAAAGAAGCTAATTTGAGAAGGCTACATACTGTACGATTCCAACTATATGATATTATGGAAAAGGCAAAACTATGGAGACAGTAAAAAGATCAGTGGTTGCCAGTGGTAAGGAGGGAGCAAGAGATGAACAGGAAGGGCACAGAGATTTTTCAGGGAAGTGAAACTATTCTTTATGATAATACAATGGTGAGTTGGTGTCATTATACATTTATTAAAACACACAGAATGTAAAACACCAAAAATTAACCCTAATGTAAACTGTGGACTTTGGGTGATAAGGATATGTCAGTGTAGGTTCATCAGTTGTAATAAATGTACCACTCTGGTGCAGGATGTTGATAGTGGATGAGGGTGTTCATGTGTGGGGACAGGAGATATAGGACAAATCTCTGTACTTTCTGATCAATTTTGCTGTGAACCTAAAACTGCCCTAAAATATGAAGTCTGTTTTTTAAAAAGTAACAGTGGAAAAAATCAGAAATATGTATCTTATAAAGAATTTATCCTTGGGAATTCTCTGGCAGTCCAGTTGTTAGGGCTCTACAGTTTCACTGCCAAGGGTGTGGGTTCGATCCCTCATCAAGGAACTAAGATCTTGCAAACTGCACATCATGGCCAAAACTAAAAAAAAAAAGAATTTATCCTTTCTGGAACTTATAGTTTAATTCAGATTGTACAATTAGACCATAGAATATTCACCCTACTCCTTCATTAACCAGTATTAGAAATATTTATAAGAAAAAATATGTTGGACCTGGAAGATACCATGATGAATGAGGAATATTTTCTGCCCTTAAGAAGTCTACCACCAAATATTATCTGGGGAAAATCAAATTTTAAGTTATTAAAAAGTGAAGGGAAAATATAATATTAGATATACAAAAAGTGCTTTGGAACCAAGAAGAACAATCTCTGTTGTTGTACATTGGGGAATTTGAACCTATAGATATTTTAATTGAGTGGAAATAACTTCATGGCCAATTAATCTTTTGTAAGGACTTCATGCATGTCTTTATTTTCACAGAAAGCTCTCTTACGTAGACCATGATATTTTCAATTATGAGTGATCCTTTACCATGTACCACAGGGAAGACAGTCAAGGGTTTATTAGGAAATGTCCTTAAAAATGGGATAGGCTGGGCTTCCCTGGTGGTGCAGTGGTTGAGAGTCCACCTGCCGATGCAGGGGACACGGGTTCGTGCCCCAGTCCGGGAAGATCCCACATGCCGCGGAGCGGCTGGGCCCGTGAGCTATGGCCGCTGGGCCTGCGCGTCCGGAGCCTGTGCTCCGCAACGGGAGAGGCCACAACAGTGAGAGGCCCACGTACCGCAAAAAAAAAAAAAGGATAGGTTTATAGTAGAGGGAAATTAGACAACAAGAAAACAATAACTAATTCTTCCTATTCTTGTTCAAAAATATTCACTTTCTTCTTTAAATATCTTTCCTTTTTTTTTTTTTTTCCATTTGTAGGCATAGAAGCAGTATTTAAAACTTCTGACTGTCATGGGCAATAAATCTCTCTGATTAGTTCATATTTTCAAACTTTTCTAGAGTAATGAATAAAGACCAGTATCAATCTCTAGCAAGAGCTCTTGATGCAATTTTGTCCTGAGTCTAGAGGCTTTAGAACCAGTGCTACATAAAATAAATTTTTTATATTAAGTTGATGAGTCCAAAAACGTATGTTCTTTTAAATGCAGGTTCCCATAAAGTCTTTAGTTAAACAATGAGTGGTAATAGGTTAAAATTGATGATAAAATGCATCTGGTTATTTTCACATTTATTATAGACTTCACAAGTAATTAAATATAGTGTTCAGTGTTAAAACACTAATGCTAACCACTTAAGTTATATTTTCATAAGTTATCAGATAAGGCTTTTTCTTCAATTAATCATGATGCATTCACTAAGATGTCAGTGTTCACCTTGCAAAACTATGCCATAATTGCAGAAACTTTATCTAGATAGAAATTTACCATAGCTTGGCACAGAGGAAGCACAAAATAAATGTAATCTATTTTGTTTTGTTTTGAAAAACATAATGCATGTTTTTCCCATTTTCCACTGGAGCTGTTAAAATGTTAATTATTTAAGCTTCCCTGCTTGTTGATATCAACACTTCACTTACGTCACTTATATAGTTTTTTCTCAGTAGTTGCTTCTAAGGATCGTTCATGCCTTTAATATCTAAGTAATTTTTGCCTAACCCCATGTCTCAAATACTTTCTGTTTTATTGTAAAAGTATCATAGTTTTCAGTCATATATTCAGGTGTCTTGCCTATCTTGAGTTAAATTTTGTATATGTTGTAGAAATATGTAGAAAGTCTACTTTTTTTGCATATGAATATCCAATTTTTCTAGCACTATTTCTTGAAATTAATATTCTTTCTCCATTGAGTTGTGTTTCCACCTTTGTCAAAAGTCAGTTGACTTTGTGAGTCTGTTTCTGGTGTCTCTTATCTGTTCCAGTGATCTGTATTCCTATCATATAACAAATACATTTTGCCACCAGCAATGATTGAGAGATTCTGTTGCTTCAGATCCTCATCAGTGTTTGGAGTTTAGACATTCCAATAGGTGTGTTTTGTTTTCACATTGCTGTTTTATCTTTAAGTTATTAGTGACATATGATGTTGAGAACCTTTACATATGCTTATTTACCATAAGTGTATCTTATTTGGTGAGATATTTGGTAAGAACTTTGGTCATTTTTTAATTGGGTTGTTTATTATTATTTGTATATTTTGGGTACAAATCATTTATCAGATATGTCAAAAATATATCACCTCTATTGAAAGTCAGATAATTATATTCATGAGTATTTTGGGGCACTCTGTTCTGTTCCATTGTGTTTGTTAGTCTCTTTCTGGGTTCTCTATTCTATTCTCTAATTTTTTTTGGCAATATTACCCTGTCTTGATTAATGCAACGTTATAGTAAATCTTAAATTCAGATAGTGTCAGACCTCAACTTTGTTCTTCTTTTAAATATTGTGTTGGCTATTCTGGGTTTTACATTGTTGCATAAACTTCACAGTTAGTTTATTGATATCCAGAAAGTAACTTGCTGGAATTTGACTGGGATCACATTGAATCCATACCTCAGTTTGGGAAAAATGGCATCTTAACAATATGGAGTATTCCTATCCATGAATATGGAATATCTCTCCATTTATTTAGGTCTTTTTAAAAATTTCTTTTATCAGAGTTTTGTAGTTTTTCTCATGTTGATATTGTACATACTTTGTTGAATTTATACCTAAGTATTTCTCTTTTTTGGATGCTAATGTAAATGGTATTGTGTTTTAAATTTCAAGTATCAATTCTTTTTGCTGGTGTATAGGAAAGCAATGCTTTGTGTATATTAATCTTGTATCCTGCAAATGTGCTATGTATACTCGTTAGTTCTATGAGTTTTTTGTTGACTCTTTGGTATTTTCTACATAGGTAAATCATGTCGTCTGTGACAAAGAGAGTTTTAATTTCTTCCTTTCCAATCTGTATACTGTTTATTTTATTTTCTTGCCTTATTGCATTAATATGGATTTGTAGTACTATGTTAAATAAGATTGGTAAGAGTGGACATCTTGCCTTCTTTCTGATCTTAGCAGGAAAACATCAAATTTCTCACCACCTAAGTGTGATGTTAGCTGTAGGGTTTTTTGGTAGATGTTCTCTATCAAATTGAGGAAGTATTGCTCTTTGTTGAAATTTTTTTATTGTGAATTGATATTGGGTTTTCTCAAATGCTTTACCTGTATCTATGAATATGATTTTTTTGTTTCCTTTGGCCAGTTGATGTGATGGATTATATTAATTGATTTTCACAAGTTGAGCCAGGCTTGCATATGTGGAATAAATTCCATGTAGTCATGGTATACAATTATTTTTACATGTTCTTGAATTTGATTTGCTAATTTTTTGTTGAGGACTTTTGCATTTATGTTCATAGGATACATCAATGTGTGTATTTTTAATTTCTTCTAATATATTTGGTTTTAGGGTAATGCCAACCTCATAGAATGAGTTAGGAAATACTTCCTCTGCTTATCCATACTGGAAGAGATTGTAGAGAATTGGTGTTTTTACTTCCTTAAATGCTTGGTAGAATTCACCAGTGAAACATTCTTGGTGTAGTGAACATTTTGGTGTAGTGCTTTCTGTTGTGGAAAGTTATGAACTATTGATTCAATTTCTTTAATAGATATAGATATATTCAGATTATATATTTTTCCTTATGTGAGTTTTGGTAGATTATTTCTCTCAAGGAATTTTTTAATTTCTTCTAAGTTATCCAATATGTAGGCATAGAGTTGTTCATAACATTTCTTTATTATCCATTTAATGTCCGTGGGATCAGTAGTGATAACTCTTCTTTCATTTCTTATATTAGTAATTTGTGTCTTCTCTCTTTTTTTCTTGGTTAGCCAGTCTACATATTTAGCAATTGTATTCATCTTTGCAAAGAACCAGCTATAGTTTCATTGATTTTCTTTATTGATGTCCTATTTTCAATTGCATTGATTTCTGCTTTAGTTTTTATTATTTCTTTTAATCTGTTTATTTATATTTAACTTTCTCTTCTTATTCTAGTTTCCTAAGTTGGAAATTTATAGTACTGATTTTAGATATTTCTTCTTGTCTAATATATGCATTCAGTGCCATAAAATTCCCTCTAAGTAATGTTCAGTGCATCTCACCAATTTTCATAGGTTGCAATTTCATTTTTAAATAGATTTTTAAAATTTCAGATAGATTGGAAGTCAACCAAGCGCTTGATACTAGATTAACAAGTTATCTCTTGCTTCATAACAAGTCACCTAAAATTTAGCAGATTAAAGAATTAACATTAATTACCATACAGTTTTTCAGGGTCAGGAATCTGAGAGCAGCTCAGCTGCATAATTCTGTCTCAGGATCTCTCAAACTATTTCAGTCTGGCTGTTAGCCTGGGATGCATTCATCGCAAGGCTCAATTTAAATTAGAGAATCTTCTTCCAAGTTTACTCATATGGTTAAGTAAGCTTTAGTTTCTTAATGGACGTTGGTCTAAGGCTTAAGTTCCTTGCTATGTGAACATCTCCATAAGAATTCTCACAAAGTGACAGATTGATTTCCTCCTAGCAAATCATTAAATAGAGTTAATGAGCTAAGGAGCGAACTCCAGGGATGGAAACCTGTCTCTTATACCTTAATCTCTGAAGCAACATACCATTACATTTATTTGCCATTTGCTGTTAGTCACAGAGACCAGTCCTGGTGTCACGTGAAAGGGTGTGGATACTAGATGTGGAGATTACTGAGGGCCACCTTGAAGACTGGCTAGCTTTGGCATCTTGGTTGTTTGTGGCCACTTTGGTGGAAATGAAAATATCTGATAAAGAATTATAGGCTACCAGGTCTGCCAAGCCATGGCAGTGTCTATAAAAAGGAAGGAAGTGATGCTAAAAGTGAATTGAGTGGGTATTTCCTTCAATGGGAAAACAACCCCATCTGCCTGATAACACAGTAGAGACCATGCAATTCATAAAGGAAGAGGATCAAATGATAGTCAAAAGACAGGGATAATGAGTCAAAGAGTTGAGTCATTTTGTGGACTGACCTTAACAGCTTCCTGGTGAGCTGCTGCTGAAATGTATTTTATACATTTATGCAAAAATATTTATATATTGGTGACTATAGTGAACTGTATGTTTGCTTCCTCCAAGTTCATACTTCGATATCTCTGATGGCATAGGGAGGTGAAGACTTTGGGAGATAATTGGTTCATGAAGGTGGAGCCTTCAAGTGTGGGAGTAGGGCCTTATAAAAGGGACCCCAGAGCACTTTCTCTCGCCCTTTTTCCACCATGTGAGGATACAATGAGAAGTCAGATGTCTGCAGCCTGGAAGAGGGCTTTCACTACAACCCAACCATGCTGGCAGTCTGCTGTCAGATTTCCAGCCTCCGTAACTGTGGGAAATCAATTTCTATAGTTTATAACCCACCCAATCTATGGTCCTTTGTTACAGCAGCCTGAATTGACTAAGATACCAAGAAGTAGGGGTGCTGCTGGAACAAATACCTAAAAATATGAAAGAGGCATTAGAAGTGGGTAATGGGTAGAGGGCAAAAGAATTTTGAGGTGTGTGTTATTAAAGGCCTAGATTGCTCTGAATTTTATTTATTTATTTTTATTTTTAAAAATTTTTGGCTGCGTTGGTTCTTCGTTGCTGCGCATGAGCTTTCTCTAGTTGAGGTGAGTGGGGGCTACTCTTCGTTGCAGTGCACAGACTTCTGCCTGCGATGGCTTCCCTTGTTGTGGAGCACGGGCTCTAGCATGTGGGCTTCAGTAGCTGTGGCTCGTGGGCTCTAGAGTGCAGGCTCAGTAGTTGTGGCACACGGGCTTAGTTGCTCCACGGCATGTAGGATGTTGCCGGACCAGGGCTCGAACCTGTGTCCCCTGCATTGGCGGGTGGATTTTGTCCACTGAGCCACCGGGTAAGTCCCTGCTCTGAATTTTTAAGGCAATTCTGGTGAGGGCTCAGAAAGAAAAGAAAAGTAGAGGGCTGTAGAGAAAGCTTACATTTTCTTAGAGAATATCTAAGTAATCATGAACAGAATGTTGGTGAAAATATGGACAATAAGGCCATTCTGGTGAGATTCCAGAAAGAAATGAGGAACTGTTATGGTCTCGTAAACACACTTGCAGTTGCTCTCGGGGAGGGAGCAGATTCAAAACAGAAACAAAAGCTTGCAGTAGGATTAGGTCATTTATTAAGCGCAGAAACACAAACCGATCGATCGGGGCCTCTCCCAAAAGAAGGGTGAGACCCCTCACTCAGAGGGTGATTTGGTTTTATACCCCCTTGTAAACAGGATGTTCATCTTAATTTCAAACAAAAGAACTGATCGAGTGTCTCCGAAACCCACTTTTCCCGTCCACAGCGAGCTGGCAAGCCAAGCTCAATTTCACAGAAGCCAAGTCATGCGGTTAGCAATAAAGCAGTTACAGCACAAACAGTTTTTGGAAAAGAACATATTATTTATACCAGGTATTTGAATTGTATGTTCCGGGACATCGTGTCCCGCCACAGAACATGTTATTGGACAGTGGAGAAAAGGTGATCCTTGTTATAAATTAGCAAAGAACCTGGTTGGATTGAGCTCATGTTCTAGTGTTCAGTAGAAGATTGAACTTGTGAATGATGAAGTTGGATATTTAGCTGAGAAGATTTCTAAGCAAAGTGTTGGAAGAGCACCTTGTTTCTCCTGAATGCTTATAAAAAAGTGTGAGAAGACAGAAATGACTTGAAGACATAATTATTAAGGAAAAAGAAACTGGAACTTAAAGATTTGGAAAATTCTTAGCCTTCTCGTATTGCAAAAAATGAGAAAATGTGTTTGGTAGAGAACATTAAGGATGTGTTCAATGAGTCTTTGATAAAGAGATTGGTATGTTTATGAATCACAGACTTAAAGGCTATCTCAGCAGAAGCCAAGAGCTATTCTTTAACACACAAAGGAAGGGGGAATAAGGACCACACAGAAGGCGATTCAGAGATGTCAGGGCTGCCACTCCCACCGCAGGCCCAGTGTGCAAAGGCCAGGGGGTGGAGCAGTTTCAAAGGGTGAGGCTACCTCACCAGTGCAGGCAGGCCAGGGTGCTTCCTTCCAGTGCCTCAGGTATGGAGCTCCCCCCAGCGAGCTGGAGCACGGGCTGTGCCCAGTGGAGCCTAAGAGCAGGGCCACCAGGATCACAACCTAAGTCTGGGAGAGCCATGGAGGGGAGATGGTGTCCCTGTGGATTTGGAGGGCAGAGTGTTGAGCTGAAGAGGATTATTCTCCAGGCTTAAGGTTTACTGTTTACCCTGTTAGGCTTTGGATTTACTTGAGAGTCATTATCCCTTTCTTCTTATCTGTTTTCCCTTTCAGATGGAAATGTCCCACCATTGTATTTTGGAAGCACACAACTTGTTTGGTTTCACAGATTCACAGCTGGAGAGGAATTTTGCCTCAGGATGAACTGTACCTTGAGTCCACCCTTATCTGATTTAGATGATATGTAGATGAGATTTTGTTTTGGACTTCCGGCTTTGGAGTTGATGCTGGAATGAGTTAAGACTTTTGGGGCTATTGAGGTGGAATCAATGTGTTTTGCGTAAGAGAAGGACATGAATTTTGTGGGTCCAGGGGCAAAAAGCAATGGCCTGAATATTTGTGTCCTGCCCAAATTCATGTTTAAATCCTAACCCCTAAAATATGGTATTAAGAAGCGGGGGCTTTGGTAAGTAATTAGTTCATGAGGTTAGGGCTCTCAAGAATGGGATTTGTGCCCTTATAAAAGTGTCATTAGAGAGCTCTCTTGCTTTCTTTATGCCATGTGAGAATATAATAAGTCTGCAGTCTGCAACCTGAAAGAGCGTCCTCACCCAAATCTGACCATGGTAGCAGCACCTTGATCTCAGACTTCCAGCCCCCATAACTATGAGAATACATTTCTATTATTTATAAGGCATCTAGTCTATTTAAAGAAATCTTTGAAGATGCAAGAGAGGAACCTATAGATCCTCTGTAAGTGCCAGTTAATATCATATGAAGTAGAAGGTGAATTATGATTCTGAATAAGAGACTGTAAGAAAGGAACTTGAGACTGTTAGTGCTAATGGGTAAAATGCCCTTAGTGTGGTGAAGGAATTTTATTGGGATTATTGGACACTGGTACACAATGCAGTACCATACACAAACCTGTTGACTGAAAGGTAAAGACAACATAATTAAGTTAGGAGGGTATGGTGATGTAACTAGAAGACATAAAAGTAAAAATATGGCTCAGAGTAGGAGTTGAATGAAATTATAATGGGTTTTTATATAACCCATGCATGAATGTATTACTACAATAAATGTGATGTCTGAATGTGGTATGGTAGGAATGGGTTTGCATGAAAGTCTGCTCTTTGTCCCATTTTAATTGGACATTCTTGGTGGAATCTTTAGAATTACCCTAAAATATTTCTTTGTTTATTTTAAAACAATATAAAATACCTAGAGGTCATCAAGAACTTTTGCCTTAAATTTAAAATCATGTTAAATGAAATTATATCCATATCCACAAATCCCTTTTTTGGTGGCCTGTAAGGAAATATGGGCTGTGAGAAATCATATGGATCTTGAGGTTTAGTTATAGCCTACAGAGGATTAACTACATCTGTACCTCCAAATGTATCAGATGTGTTCAATATGGTATTAACAATTCAAGTTGGGCAATAAGTTAAAGGACATTGGTATTCTGTGATTGATTGGACTAACACTTTCTTTTTAATTTCTGTCTTGCAAGAAAATCAAAACCAGTTTGAATTCATGTGTGATGGACTCCAGTACTTGTTTACCTCACTTTCTCAGGGATATGTAAGTTTACCGTCTTATGTCCACAACCTGGTGAGATGAGACTTAGATTTGGTTCAATTGAAAAATAAAGTTATTTGTTGTATTTGTTACATACTGCTGATATTGCAGGCTGAATACTAAGCTAAAACTGAGTTTTGAATAGTAGTTAAATGTGCAGCCACAGGCGAGTGGATGTGGAGCTAAGACACAGGCCCCAAAATAAATGTTAAAATTATGAGGAATAACATAGGCCAGAGCATTAGAGACACTCTTAAAGCAATCAAAGATAGGTCATTACCTCAGCCAGTTCTGAAATCAAAACAAGAGGCGTAAGATTTGAATGAGCTGTTTGACTTGTGGAGACATCACCTGTCACATCTGGAAACTTTAACAGCCCCTATTCACAAGTATGATGAAAAACTAGTAGACGTATATGGTGCTCTAAACAACTGCATGCTCTCTTAGAGCTTCAGAGAGCTATTACCCAGTTGATTCCTTCGGGTTCACACTACTCCAATGTTCAAATGACATTGAAAGCGTCAGCAATTTACACACAGACAGGAGCCTTTGGCAAAAGCCCGTGTTTGCCAACCAGTGGTGACTGTGAGGGTTTTGGATTAGACAATTACCTGAGCTGGCCTCAGGATATAGTCCCTGTGAGAGGCAATTGCTAGTCTATTATTGAACTTCAATTGAAATTGTTTCCGTTACAGATGGAATTCAAAATATTTTAAGACCTGAAAAACGGATCATGTCTTGGGTTATGTAAGAGCAACATTCTAGAAGTGAGGGGGATGCATTCTCTAAATAGAAGGAGTTTATTCAATAATACGTAAAAGGGCATCACTGGGGGTACCCATCATAATTAAATAGGAAGCTCTTATGACTTCAAGCCCTACATTAGACCCCTCTGGTAACTTAATTGATTCACAGCTAAATGAATAATTTTCTGTTTTTACCAGAAGATAGTAAACAAGTGATGTGGTTTACAGATAGTAGGTAGCTCAAGGGTAGAGGGCTAAAATTCTAACTAGAAGGCAACTGTATTGCAATGTATTGTAATGCAGCTGTACATTGATTGAAGAAGGAAAAGAAAATCTTCTCATTGGGTAGGATAACAATTGGTAATCCTCACAGCATTTTAGGAAAGGGACAATAGCAATCAGTACATTAGGAGATGTCAACAGGGCAAAGCCTGCAGAAGTCATCCTCCATTGTTTGCAGCTGAAGGTCCAGACGGGTCTGGGCAGATTTAAGGAGCATTCAATTTAGAGTAATCTATGTCTGTGATGTATCTTGATGCAGTTGCATGAACATTTGCAGTAATTCTAAGGTTTTAACTGTCTTTTGGTTTCCATTTGACAGATTTATCTATTACAGAGGGCACATTCTTAGGTAATAATGAGAACCGCTGCCTCTTAAATACACGCAAAGGACTTTGTCAGCAACAGAGATATGGAAACGTGTAACTTCTAAACTAATGATTTTTTTTTTTTGCGGTACGCGGGCCTCTCACTGCCGTGGCCTATCCCGTTGCGGAGCACAGGCTCCGGACGCGCAGGCTCAGCGGCCGTGGCTCACGGGCCCAGCCGCTCCGCGGCACGTGGGATCTTCCCGGACCGGGGCACAAACCCGTGTCCCCTGCATCGGCAGGCGGACTCTCAACCACTGCGCCACCTGGGAAGCCCTAAACTAATGATCTTTTAAGAAAGATATACACATATAATAGTTATAAGTATCATCTGCTTTCCCAACTTGTTATAATATCATGTGACCTAATGCTTATAGGTTATGTTTCGTAGATGGAAGGCAATGATCCAGGCAAAGCATATGTGGTAAACTGGAAGCAGTGTCATTTGGAGATGATTTGGAGCCCTGTGAGTCCTTTCCACTATCCAACACTGTGTGATTGCTGCAAATACCATTTCTCTAGCGGTCCCCAGCTTCAAATTGCATCAAGTCTATTCCTGAAGTATGTGAACTCATATTAATACGTATCTCTACAGGGGAAGGCACTCTATACACATTTTTGTTTTAGTTTTTTAAATTGAGGTGAAATTCATGTAACATAGTATTAACCATTTTAAAGTAAACCATCCATCGCCATTCAATACATTTACCGTGGTGTGCAGCCACTACCACTGTTTAATTCCAAAGCACTTGCATCAACTCACAGGGAAAACACACACCATTAGGCGAGTACTCTCTATTGCCTCCTCTACTGCCACTCTAACTCCTGGCAACCACCGATCTGCTTTTTGTCCCTACTGATTTACCTGTTCTGGGTATTTCATATAACTGTAATCATGCAGTGTGTGACCTTTTGTGTCTAGCTTCTTTTACTTACTATAATGTTTCTGAGGTTCATCTACTGCTTGGACCAGCACTATATTTGATGCTTGGGAAAAAGCACTGAATAGAGAAGATGAAAATTCATGCTCTCAGGAGTTTGCAGTTTTAGTAGCTAGGGAATGTTAAGAACAACATCTACAACAAATAAAAATTTATATAATATGTATAGGGTGGGAGACGGTGATAATTGATATGTGAAAAAAGAAAATATAAAGCCAGCTAAGAACTATTTGAGAGATGGAGTTATTGGTTGCAGTAGGCGTGGTTGTAGTAATAAGTAACTGGCAGAGCCAGGACTTTAGTTTTTTTATTTTTGTAAATTTTATTTAATTCATTTTTTTAATACAGCAGGTTCATATTAGCCATCAGTTTTACACACATCATTGTATACGTGTCAATCCCAATCACCCAATTCAGCACACCACCACCCGCATCCCACTGCCGCTTTCCCCCCCCTTGGTGTCCATACGTTTGTTCTCTACATCTGTGTCTTAGCTTCTGCCCTGCAAACCGGTTCATCTGTAACATTTTTCTAGGTTCCACATATATGCGTTAATATACGATATTTGTTTTTCTCTTTCTGACTTACTTCACTCTGTATGACAGTCTCTAGATCCATCCACGTCTCTACAAATGACCCAATTTCGTTCCTTTTTATGGTTGAGTAATATTCCATTGCATATATGTACCACATCTTCTTTATCCGTTTGTCTGTCGATGGGCATTTAGGTTGCTTCCATGACCTGGCTATTGTAAATAGTGCTGCAATGAACATTGGGGTGCATGTGTCTTTTTGAATTATGGTTTTCTCTGGGTATATGCCGGTAGTGGGATTGCTGGGTCGTATGGTAGTTCTATTTTTAGTTTTTTAAGGAACCGCCATACTGTTCTCCATAATGGCTGTATCAATTTACATTCCCACCAGCAGTGCAAGAGGGTTCCCTTTTCTCCATACCCTCTCCAGCATTTGTTGTTTGTAGATTTTCTGATGATGCCCATTCTGACTGGTGTGAGGTGATACCTCATTGTAGTTTTGATTTGCATTTCTCTAATAATTAGTGATGTTGAGCAGCTTTTCATGTGCTTCTTGGCAATCTGTATGTCTTCTTTGGAGAAATGTCTATTTAGGCCTTCTGCCCATTTTTGGATTGGGTTGTTTGTTTTTTTAATATTGAGCTGCATGAGCTATTTATATATTTTGGAGATTAATCCTTTGTCCAATGATCCCTTTGCAACTATTTTCTCCCATTCTGAGGGTTGTCTTTTTGTCTTGTTTATGGTTTCCTTTGCTGTGCAAAAGCTTTTAAGTGTCATTAGGTCCCGTTTGTTTATTTTTGTTTTTATTTCCATTACTCTAGGAGGTGGATCAAAAAAGATCTTGCTGTGATTTAGATCAAAGAGTGTTCGTCCTATGTTTTCCACTAAGAGTTTTATAGTGTCCGCTCTTACATTTAGGTCTCTAATCCATTTTGAGTTTATTTGCATGTATGGTGTTAGAGAGTGTTCTAATTTCATTCTTTTACATGTAGCTGTCCAGTTTTCCCAGCACCACTTATTGGAGAGACTGTCTTTTCTCCATTGTATATCCTTGCCTCTTCTGTCACAGATTAGTTGACCATAGGTGTGTGGGTTTATCGCTGGGCTTTCTATCTTGTTCCATTGATCTATGTTTCTGTTTGTGCCAGTACCATATTGTCTTGATTAACTGTAGCTTTGTATGATAGTCTGAAGTCAGGGTGTCTGATTCCTCCAGCTCCGTTTCTTTCCCTCAAGACTACTTTGTCTATTCGGGGTCTTTTGTGTCTCCATACAAATTTTTAGATGTTTTGTTGTAGTTCTGTAAAAAATGCCATTGATAATTTGATAGGGATTGCATTGAATCTGTAGATTGCTTTGGGTAGTGTAGTCGTTTTCACAATATTGATTCTTCCGATTCAAGAATATGGTATATCTCTCCATCTGTTGGTATCATCTTTAATTTCTTTCATCAGTGTCTTATAGTTTTCTGCATACAGGTCTTTTGTCTCCCTAGGTAGGTTTGTCCCTAGGTATTTTATTCTTTTTGTTGCAATGGTAAATGGGAGTGTTTCCTTCATTTATCTTTCAGATTTTTCATGATTAGTGTATACAAATGCAAGAGGTTTCTGTGCATTAATTTTGTATCCTGCTGCTCTACGAAATTCATTGATTAGCTCTAGTAGTTTTCTGGTGGCATCTTTAGGATTCTCTATGTATAGTATCATGTCATCTACAAACAGTGACAGTTTTACTTCTTCTTTTCCAGTTTGTATTCTTTTATTTCTTTGTCTTCTCTGATTGCCGTGGCTAGGACTTCCAAAACTCTGTTGAATAATAGTGGTGAGCGTGGACATCCTTGTCTTATACCTGATCTTAGAGGAAATGCTTTCAGATTTTCACCATTGACAATGATGCTGGCTGTGGGTTTGTCATATTTGGCCTTTATTATGTTGAAGTAGGTTCCCTCTATGCCCACTTTCTGGAGAGTTTTTATCATAAATGGGTGTTGAATTTTGTCAAAAGCTTTTTCTGCATCTATTGAGATGATCATATGGTTTTTATTCTTCAATTTGTTAATATGGTGTATCACATTGATTGATTTGCGTATATTGAAGAATACTTGCATCCCTGGGGTAAATCTCACTTGATCATGGTGTATGATCCTTTTAATCTGTTGTTGGATTCTGTTTACTAGTATTTTATTGAGGATTTTTGCATCTATATTCATCAGTGATTTTTGTCTATAATTTTCTTTTTTTGTGGTATCTTTGTGTGGTTTTGGTATCAGGGTGATGGTGGCCTCATAGAGTGAGTTTGGGTGTGTTCCTCCCTCTGCTGCATTTTGGAAGAGTTTGAGAAGGATAGGTGTTAGCTCTTCTCTAAATGTTTGATAGAATTCACCTGTGAAGCCATCTGGTCCCAGACTTTTGTTTGTTGGAAGATTTTTAATCAGTTTCAGTTTCATTACTTGTGTTTGGTTTGTTCATATTTTCTATTTCTTCCTGGTTCAGTCTTGCAAGGTTATACTTTTCTCGGAATTTGTGCATTTCTTCCAGGTTGTCCGTTTTATTGGCATAGAGTTGCTTGTAGTGCTCTCTTACAATGCTTTGTATTTCTGCAGTGTCTGTTGTAACTCCTCCTTTTTCATTTCTAACTTTATTGATTTGAGTCCTCTCCCTCTTTTTTTAAAAATATTTATTTATTTATTTTTGGCTGCACTGGGTCTTTGTTGCTTTGCACAGGCTTTCTCTAGTTGTGGGAATAGGGGGCTACTCTTCACTGTGGTGTGCGGGCTTCTCATTGTGGTGGCTTCTCCCGTTGTGGAGCAGTCTCTGGACACGCAGGCTCAGCGGCCATGGCTCATGGGCCCAGCCGCTCTGCAGCATGTGTGATCCTCCTGGACCGGGGCATGAACCCATGTCCCCTGCATCGGCAGGTAGACTCCCAACCACTGCGCCAACAGGGAAGCCTCCCAGCCTTTAGTTTTATTGATCTTTGCTATAGTTTATTTCTGCTCTGATCTTTATGATTTCTTTCCTTCTGCTTACTTTGGGTTTTGTTTGTTCTTCTTTCTGTAGTTCCTTTAGGTGTAAGTTTAGATTGTGTATTTGAGATTTTTCTTGTTTCTTGCAGTAGGCTTGTATAGGCATAAACTTCCCTCTTAAAACTGCTTTTGCTGCATCCCATAGGTTTTGGATCGTCGTGTTTTCATTGTCATTTGTCTCTAGGTTTTTTTTGATTTCCTCAGTGATCTCTTGGTTAGTTAGTAACGTAGTGTTTAGCCTCCAGGTGTTTGTGTTTTTTACGGATTTTTTCCCTGTAATTCATTTCTAATCTCATAGCATTGTGGTCAGAAAAGATGCTTGTTATGATTTCAATTTTCTTAAATTTACTGAGGCTTGATTTGTGACCCAAGATGTGATCTATCCTGGAGAATGTTCCGTGCACACTGGAGAAGAAAGTGTAATCTGCTGTTTTTGGATGGAATGTCCTAAAAATATCAATTAAATCTATCTGGTCTGTTTTGTCATTTAAAGCTTCTGTTTCCTTATTTATTTTCATTTTGGATAATATGTCCATTGGTGTAAGTAGGGTGTTGAAGTCCCCCACTATTACTGTGTTACTGTCGATTTCCCCTTTTATAGCTGTTAGCAGTTGTCTTATGTATTGAGGAGCTCCTATGTTGGATGTATATATATTTATAATTGTTATATCTTCTTCTTGGATTGATCCCTTGATCATTATGTAGTGTCCTTCCTTGTTTCTTGTAACAGTCTTTATTTTAAAGTCTATTTTATCTGATATGAGTATTGCTACTCCAGTTTTTGTTTATTTCCATTTGCATGGAATATCTTTTTCCCTTGCCCCACTTTCAGTCTGTATGTGTTCCTAGGTCTGAAGTGGGTCTCTTGTAGACAGCATATATATGGGTCTTGTTTTTGTATCCATTTAGCAAGCCTGTGTCTGTTGGTTGAAGCATTTAATCCATATACGTTTAAGGTAATTTTCCATATGTATGTTCCTATGACCATTTTCTTAATTGATTTTGGTTTGTTTTTGTAGTTCCTTTTCTTATCTTGTGTTTCCCACTTAGAGAAGTTCCTTTAGCATTTGTTGTAGCGCTGGTTTGGTGGTGATGAATTCTCTTAGCTTTTGCTTGTCTGTAAAGCTTTTGATTTCTCCATCAAATCTGAATGAGATCTTCGCCAGGTAGAGTAATCTTGGTTGTAGGTTCTTCCCTTTCATCACTTTAAGTATATCTTGCCACTCCCTTCTGGCTTGTAGAGTTTCTACTGAGAAATCATCTGTTAACCTTATGGGAATTCCCTTGTATGTTATTTGCGTTTTTCCCTTGCTGCTTTCAATAATTTTTCTTTGTCTTTAATTTTTGCCAATTTGTTTACTTTGTCTCGGCGTGTTTCTCCTTGGGTTTTCCCTGTATGGGACTCTCTGCACTTCCTGAACTTGGGTGGCTATTTCCTTTCCCATGTTACGGACGTTTTTGACTCTAATCTCTTCAAATATTTTCTCTGGTCCTTTCTGTCTCTCTTCTCCTTCTGGGATCCCTATAATGCGAATGTTATTGTGTTTAATGTTGACCCAGAGGTCTCTTAGGCTGTCTTCATTTCTTTTCATTCTTTTTTCTTTATTCTGTTCTGCAGCAGTGAATTCCACCATTCTGTCTTCCAGGTCACTTATCCTTTCTTCTCCCTCAGTTATTCTGCTATTGATTCCTTCTAGTGTAGTTTCATTTCAGTTATTGTATTGTCATCTTTGTTTGTTTGTTCTTTAACTCTTCTAGGTCTTTGTTAAACATTTCTTGCATCTTCTCGATCTTTCCCTCCATTCTTTTTCCGAGGTCCTGGATCATCTTCACTATCATTATTCTGAATTCTTTTTCTGGAAGGTTGCCTATCTCCACTTCATTTAGTTGTTTTTCTGAGGTTTTATCTTGTTCCTTCATCTGGTACATAGCCCTCTGCATGTTCATCTTGTCTATCTTTCTGTGAATGTGGGTTTTGTTCCATAGGCTGCAGGACTGTAGTTCTTGTTTCTGCTGTCTGCCCTCTGGTGGATGAGGCTATCTAAGAGACTTGATGGGAGGGACTGGTGGTGGGTAGAGCTGACTGTTGCTCTGGTGGGCAGAGCTCAGTAAAACTTTAATCCACTTGACTGTTGATGGGTGGGGCTGGGTTCCCTCCCTGTTGGTTGTTTGACCTGAGGCTACCCAGCACGGGAACCTACCTGGGCTCTTTGGTGGGGCTAATGGCAGACTCTGGGAGGGCTCACACCAAGGAGTACTTCCCAGGACTTCTGCTGCCAGTGTTCTTGTCCTCACGGTGAGCCACAGCCACCCCCTGCCTTTGCAGGAGACCCTCCAAGACTAGCAGGTAGGTCTGGCTCAGTCTCCTATGGGGTCACTGCTCTTTCCCCCGAGTCCTGATGTGCACACTACTTTGTGTGTGCCCTTCAAGAATGGAGTCTCTGTTTCCTCCAGACCTGTCAAAGACCTGCAGTCAATCCCACTAGCCTTCAAAGTCTGATTCTCTAGGAATTCCTCCCCCCCCCCGTTGCTGGACCCCCAGCTTCGGAAGCCTGACATGGAGCTCAGAACCTTCACTCCAGTGGGTGGACTTCTGTGGTATAATTGTTCTCTAGTTTGTGAGGCACCCACCCAGTGGTTATGGGATTTGATTTTATTGTGATTGCGCCCCTCCTACCGTCTCATTGTGGCTTCTCCTTTGTCTTCGGATGTGGGGTATCTTTTTTGGTGAGTTCCAGTGTCTTCCTGTCGACAATTGTCCAGGAGCTAGGTGTGATTCTGGTGTTCTTGCAAGAGGGAGTGAGAGCACGTCCTTCTACTCCGCCATCTTGGTTCAGGGCCCAGGACATTTAGAATGTAGAATTATACTAAAAAAGAGAAGGAGGTAAGGCCACTGCTTAATTTTTCCTCCAGAAAAATGAAGTCTAGGAAATGATGTGGTGTGGAAGTGTGCCTAGTGTGCTCAAGAAATAGCAAGGAGGCTCAATAGTGTGGCTGGACCCCAGAGAGCAGGTGCGAATGGTAGAGGGTTAGAGGCCTCACTTTGAGGATGTAGCACAGATCATCTATACTGGCATCATGTTTCTCATTGTAAGGGCCTTGGTTTTTACTTTCAGTGAAATGGGAACTCATGGGAGGATTTTGATGTGATCAAATTTATGCTTTACTTATCTAATTGCTTTATTAAAAACAGATTGTAGTTATATAGTAGATTTAATAATCCAGAGAAGAGATAATGATGTTTAAACTATGAGGTAGCATGGTGATGCTGAAGAACACATGTATTTTCAAGTATAGTTAACATAGTTTTCTGATTAATTGGTTGTGGTGAAGAAGAACGAAAAATCAGTCTGGTATTTTTGGCCAGAGCAACTGAGAAATGAAATTTTATGAGGAACATTTAGATATCCAATCACTGCAGATAGAATTTGGGATGAGTGGTCTAATCTCTTGTAAGACTTGTGGTGGGAAAGCTTAGATTTTGCTCTAAACTATGAAAAATCAGAAGTATCCAAGCAGGAAACTTAGCCAGGGGATGCGATAATGAAATATGAGGTCATGATATACATCAGCCTGGCTTCACACTGAAAATGCCCAGTGTCAGTATCCAAGATACTAGCACAGCACATGGAGGAGGTGTGGAATCTTGTAGATTTGAAATTTAATTCTCTTCCTAGGGGAGATTAGTCCCTCAGGGTCCCAACAGAAGAGAGATTTTGGAGAGTGTGGGAAGAGGAAGCCAGGCAGGTCTTGCCAAACCTGGTCTTAGAATAAGAGTTGGCAAATTATTGTCTTCAGGCAAAATTCAGCATTTCTTATGTGTTTGTAATAAAACTTTATTTTAACATAGTCACATGCATTTGTTTATATTTTGTCTGTGGCTTCTTTATTGCTACAAAGGCAGAGTTGAGTAGCTGCAAGAGAGACCATATGGTATACAAAACCTAAAATATTTATTATTTGGTTCTTTACAGAAAATGTTTGCCAAGCACAGCCCTCAAGTATGTTTGAGGGATAAAAAAAATCAGTTCATCCTTTCAATAGATGCTATAGTATAGTGTACCTAGCATAAATATTTCCATTTTCATGTTTTTTTCCTTTATTTTTAGACTTGTGAGCACTTAGCCAAACAAATCCAAGGTAAAATTGCAGTTACATCAGAAACTAGTGCCAATAATATCAATACTTGTACAAATAGTGGCTGTACCAAGCTTGTAGATTCTGAGGCTCTCTTAATAACTGATAATTGTTTTTGAAAGAAATAATCTATGCCAAGATATTCCAGGCTCATGGCTTAATTAGATAAGACCCCCAAACAAACCTACTTTGCAAATGAAGTCAGTGTATGTATGAAGTAATCCTTTCTGGTAATTTATTTCACATCCCTTTGTTTTCAGATGTGAAAAAGAAATTTAAATATGAGCATCTACTTGGATGGCTCATACCTCTGACAGCAATGTTTAAACAAACAAGAGGATGATATTTTAGAGTTGGATACAGCAATCCCTTTATTACTCTTAGCTGCTGAGGCAATATCTCATATAGAAAAATGTGAGCTTTACAAAAAAGAATTATTCCAGAACTCTGGAAGCATGTAGGAATCCTTAAAAACATTAAAGTCTCAAATAAATTGTAGAAAATGTTAGTCAAAGGCAAAGAAGTATTTTAATTACTGAATTCTAGAATTTTAAATGCCTTTACACAGAAGATATTGACCAACTGTTCTTCATCTCCATAGAGAGGAGTACAAAAGAAGCAGGTTTAACTAGAAGCAGTAAAGTTAGCAATAAGGAGAGTCTACTAAAAGCAAGAGTGAAAACGTTACAGGGTGTATTAAGAAATCTTCCCTGGAGATCTTTTACACATGGGTGGATTCTCATTTGTCTGGAATGGTGAGCATGTGGCCCAGGAAAAAGGGAGAGGACTAGATGTACTTTTCCCATCCTGAAAGTTCTGTAGGTGACTTTAAAATTCAGGCTATATTTCTCAACACTTGGAACATATGGAAGCTAATTCATGTAAGACCTTTCATAAATCACAAGTTTTAGTGTAGAATCAAAAGATACTTTCTGCTCTTGCATAACGAGTAGAAAATGGAAAATATTTTGAAGACACAATTTAGTAGATAGCTCCAAAAATTATTTTAATATGTTTTCTATCAAAGAATTTAAAAAATAGTGGTGAATAGGTGTTGAAACTAGCTTTAATATTCACAATCATTTGAGAAAATGGGATCAAATGTTTTTCGGTGCCATTTTGATTTTTTTTTTAACATCTTTATTAGAGTGTAATTGATTTACAATGGTATGTTAGTTTCTGCTGTATAACAAAGTGAATTAGCTATATGTATACATATATCCCCATATCATCTCCCTCTTGCGTTTCCCTCCCACCCTCCCTATCCCACCCCCCTAGATGTTCACAAAGTACTAAACTGATCTCCCTGTGCTACGTGGCTGCTTTCCACTAGCTATGTATTTTATATTTGGTAGTGTATGTATGTCCATGCCACTGTGTCACTTTGTCCCAGCTTACCCTTCCCCCTCCCCGTGTCCTAAGATCCATTATCTACGTCTGTGCCTTTCTTCCTGTCCTGCCCCTAGGTTCTTCAGAACCGTTTTTTTTTTATATATTCCATATATATGTGTTAGCATATGGTATTTGTTTTTCTCTTTCTGACTTATTTCACTCTGTAGAACAGACTCTAGGTCCATTTAACTCACTACAAATAACTCAATTTCATTTCTTTTTATGGCTGAGTAATATTCCATTGTATATATGTGCCACATCTTCTTTTTCCATTCATCAGTCAGTGGACACTTAGGTTACTTCCATGTCCTGGCTATGGTAAATAGAGCTGCAATGAACATTGTGGTACATGTCTCTTTTTGAATTATGGTTTTTTTTGGGTATATGCCCAGTAATGGGATTGCTGGGTCATATGGTAGTTCTATTTTTAGTTTTTTAAGGGACCTCTTTACTGTTCTCCATAGTGGGTGTATCAATTTACATTCCCACCAACAGTGCAAGAGGGTTCCCTTTTCTCCACACCCTCTCCAGCATTTGTTGTTTGTAGATTTTTTGATGATGGCCATTCTGACTGGTGTGAGGTGATACCTCATTGTAGTTTTGATTTGCATTTCTCTAATGATTGGTGATGTTGAACATCCTTTCATGTGCTTGTTAGCAATCTGTATATCTTCTTTGGAGAAATGTCAATTTAAGTCTTCTGCCCATTTTTGGATTGGGTTGTTTTTTTTTTGATATTGAGCTGCATGAGCTGCTTGTATATTTTAGAGATTACTCCTTCATCAGTTTCTTCGTTTGCAAATATTTTCTCCCATTCCGAGGGTTGTCTTTTCGTCTTGTTTATGGTTTCCTTTGCTGTGCAAAAACTTTTAAGTTTCATTAGGTCCCATTTGTTTATTTTTGGTTTTTATTTCCCTTTCTTTAGGAGGTGGGTCAAAGGATCTTGCTGTGATTTATGTCATAGAGTGTTCTGCCTATGTTTTCCTCTAAGAGTTTTATAGTGTCTGGCCTTACATTTAGGTCTTTAATCCATTTAGCGTGTATTTTTGTGTATGGTGTTAGGAGGTGTTCTAATTTCATTCTTTTACATGTAGCTGTCCAGTTTTCCCAGCACCACTTATTGAAGGGGCTGTCTTTTCTCCATTGTATATTTTTGCCTCCTTTACTAAAGAAAAGGTGACCATATGTGTGTGGGTTTATCTCTGGGCTTTCTATCCTGTTCCATTGATCTGTCTTTCTGTTTTTATGCCAGTACTGTACTGTCTTGATTACTGTAGTTTTGTAGTATAGTCTGAAGTCAGGGAGCCTGATTCCTCCAACTCCTTTTTTCTTCCTCAAGATTGCTTTTGCTATTTGGGGTCTTTTGTGTTTGCATACAAATTGTGAAATTTTTTGTTCTAGTTCTGTGAAAAATGCCATTGGTAGTTTGATAGGGATTGCATTGAATCTGTAGATTGCTTTGGGTGCTATAGTCGTTTTCACAATATTGGTTCTTCCCATCTAAGAACATGGTATATCTCTCCATCTATTTGTATCATCTTTAATTTCTTTCATCAGTGTCTTATAGTTTTCTGCATACAGGTCTTTTGTTTCCTTAGGTACATTTATTCCTAGGTATTTTATTCTTTTTTTTCAATGGTAAATGGGAGTGTTTCCTTAATTTCTCTTTCCGATTTTTCATCATTAATGTATTGGAATGCAAGAGGTTTCTATGCATTAATTTTGTATCCTGCTACTTTACCAAATTCATTGATTAGCTCTAGTAGTTTTCTGGTAGCATCTTTAGGATTCTTTATGTATAGTATCATGTCACTGCAAGCAGTGACAGTTTTACTTCTTCTTTTCCAATTTGATTCCTTTGATTTCTTTTTCTTCTCTGACTGCTGTGGCTGAAACTTCCAAAACTATGTAGCATAACAGAAGTGAGAGTGGGCAACCTTGTCTTATTCCCAGTCTTAGTGGAAATGGTTTCAGTTTTTCACCATTGAAATGATGTTAGCTGTGGGTTTGTCATATATGGCCTTTATTATGTTGAGGTAATTTCCCTCTATGCCTACTTTCTGGAGGGTTTTTATCATAAATGGGTGTTGAATTTGGTCAGAAGCTTTTTCTGCATCTATTGAGATCATCATATGGTTTTTCTCATTCAGTTTGTTAATATGGTTTATCGCATTGATTGACTTGCGTGTATTGAAGAAACCTTGCATTCCTGGGATAAACCCCACTTGATCATGGTGTATGATCCTTTTAATGTGCTGTTGGATTCTGTTTGCTAGTATTTTGTTGAGGATTTTTGCGTCTATGTTCATCAGTGATATTGGCCTGTAGTTTGCTTTCTTTGTGACATCTTTGTCTGCTTATCTTATCAGGGTGATGGTGGCCTGGAGGAATGAGTTTGGGAGTGTTCCTCCCTCTGCTATATTTTGGAAGAGTTTGAGAAGGATAGGTATTAGCTCTTCTCTAAATGTTTGATAGAATTCGCCTGTGAAGCCATCTGGTCCTGGGCTTTTGTTTGTTGGAAGATTTTTAATCACAGTTTCAATTTCAGTGCTTGTGATTGGTCTCTATATTTTCTATGTCTTCCTGATTCAGTCTCAGAAGGTTGTGCATTTCTAAGAATTTGTCCATTTCTTCCGGGTTGTCCATTTTATTGGCATATAGCTGCTTGTAGTAATCTCTCATGATGCCTTGTATTTCTGCAGTGTCAGTAGTTCTCCTTTTTCATTTCTAATTCTGTTGATTTGAGTCTTCTCTCTATTTTTCTTGATGAGTCTGGCTAATGGTTTATCAATTTTGTTTATCTTCTCAAAGAATCAGCTTTTAGTTTTATTGATCTTTGCCATCATTTCCTTCATTTCTTTTTCATTTATTTGTGATCTGATCTTTATGATTTCTTTTCTTCTGCTAACTTTGGGGTTTTTTGTTTTTCTTTCTCTAATTGCTCTAGGTGTAAGGTTAAGTTGTTTATTTGAATTTGAAGAGAATTTTCTCACTTGCATCATGACATGAAACAGTTAATTTTCTTTTTGTAAAGATTCTAGGGCCTAACTATAACTGTCTCATCCTTGTACATTCTGCATATTGCCTTTTTGAAATCAAAGGAGGCATTCTCAGAGAAGACTTCAGTTTGAAATAGTGTTTGATTTTTGCATATTTTGAAAAAGCACATAGATGTAAGCATCAGTATATAAGCTATAAATTGGGAAAACACTGAGTTCTGCAATTGCCATTACACTGGTCTACTCATTACAGTTTAACAATGGAAATAAATAATTTTGCTCCATCTGTATTACCATATAATATTGTGTTTACAGATATGGTTATATGGGAGTTTTATGATTCTGCACTGACTTGAAAATATTTCATCATTATCTGAGGTGCTGCTGGACAGCTGCAAGCAGCCACTTTGGGTTAAGGGCATTGCATAACATACAGGTGGAAGTCCCTTAACCCACAGAACTGGAAAGGCCCGGTGAGATGGATAGATACCTCAGCTTGCCCTGCCTGCAGCAACTTCTCTGGCCATTTTAGACCTGGCATTGATGGGTTTCTGAGGGAGTGACATTCATATGCCCTTGGGCAAAAACACATCATCCATTATGCGGAATGTGAAGGCTGAATGCTTTAAAGGTGGAATGTAAGATCTTTTTAAAAGTAGCAATTTTAAAGTTTTCTTCTTCCCCCAACTATTAATATGAAAATTCAGACAACTTTCCTTTAATCTGTACTTCATGTATCAACATGAAAGGCATTTTTAATCTTGACTTTATTCATTCTCTAGATATAAGCATCTGATGTAAAAGTGTACTTTCTAAAGGCTTAATACAGAATATATTACTCAGTAGTGCTTTTCCCCTCACATTGACTCCCACTTAACAACAACCATAAAAAACAAGTCAGTGAAAGTACTATATCGCCTGGTTCGCAAACTCAATATTCCCTCCTCAGAAGTGCTCTTGGGATCCTGTGATGCCATTCGAATTTCTACAGAAG
Organism: Aethalodelphis obliquidens; assembly: GCF_003676395.1. Lineage (NCBI taxonomy): Eukaryota > Metazoa > Chordata > Mammalia > Artiodactyla > Delphinidae > Aethalodelphis > Aethalodelphis obliquidens. Next base: position 3,582,581 of record NW_020837969.1, read on the forward strand.
AAAAAATTTAATATTTCCTTTTCATCATATAGTCTCATAATAAAGTCAATCTTAGAATCTTAGTTACCTTTATTTGAAATTATTTTAGGCCTGTAACATATTTCTTCTTATTCAAAAGGAAAAGAAAAAAAAAAAAAAAACCTGAAGGGATTCTCAGTATGATAGTTAAGCACAACCTCTCACGCTTTTACAGAATGGTTTATAACCCCAGCAATATTTTTGATGTTGTGTAGTTACAACCTAAACATGCCTATGTAAATAAGATTGGGCAGGTAGTTTCTTAGAGATGATATAGAAAAAGAGGAAATGCCAAGAAACCTAAAAGAGATGTACTTAAAGTTATACATTATATATATTGATGGGAAGGAAGCCTAGATAATTATAAAAATAAATAAAAACATATTGAAGTTTTTCCTCAAGGGGCCAAAAATAAAAAAGCAACCATTTGGATGTCCTAACTCTGTTTTGTGACCCTAAGAGAAAAGCAGTATTTATAGGGAAGCAAAATCAAAATACTGAAAATATTTAAATTAAATATTAAATTATCTAGAATTATGTAGAATTATTTTATTTTCTACTGGTATAAATCAAAGTAAAATGTGGAAATATTTGTTAAAAAGGTTATTCCTTTTGCAGTATGCATTTAATTGATACCACTTAAGATCATGTCTTCATTTATTCAAATAAAACCAATTCTAATACTGCATTTCCTGCTTTTAAAAAACTTATTGAACATTTACATTTTCAATGCATTGTATTTGAAGCCAAGGGATGGCCAAAGTAGCATATGACATTTTCTCAGATATCCAGAGTTTAAAATCTAGATAGAATGGGCTTCCCTGGTGGCGCAGTGGTTGAGAGTCTGCCTGCCGATGCAGGGGACGCGGGTTCGTGCCCCGGTCTGGGAAGATCCCACGTGCCGCGGAGCGGCTGGGCCCGTGAGCCATGGCCGCTGAAGCAGTGCGTCCGGAGCCTGTGCGCCGCAACGGGAGAGGCCACAACAGTGAGAGGCCCGCGTACCGCAAAAAAAAAAAAAAAAAAAAAAAATCTGGATAGAGTAAGAGCACATTTTTAAAAGGATATTATGCATAAATGGAAGGAAGGATCTCTGTGAAAAGTCTAGTCAGCAGTTGGATATGAGTGCCTGGTGCTTAGGTGATAGACATCTAGAAAAGGCATGAGCAATAAAATCTAATGTGGAACCATGTGAGTGGAAAGCATCTCTTGAGTGAAAAAGAACATATACCAAAAAGCAGAAGATAGATCATTGGAACACACCAATACTTACTAGATTAAGTAGTTGATAAGAAACCTATCAAGTAGTTGATAACAGGTACTAAACCCAAGAAAAAGAGAAATTAAGAAAGAAAAAAAATAGAGAAAAGAGGGTGTCTTAGTTGCCAGGAAAAAAGTAGTCAACAATGCCAAGTTCTGATAAAAGGTCATGTAAAATGAGTAAGGTTATTCAGAGATCATTCCTGAGGCTCTCAGCAATGGAATTAGCACACTATTATTTTGAGTAACTTTGGCATAAAAGGCCAAATGAGAGTGACAAGCAAGAGAGGAATGTGGAATTAAAGCAGTAACTTTTACAAATGGAATATACATATGACAATTTAAAGCATTAGGAAATGGCATGATTTTAAAATATGGAAGCAAGGGGATCATTATATCTACCTAGTAAGGATCTAAGAAACATCCAAATATATCCATACCTGGAGAAGTGTACTTTTAGCTCACTACAGATGACAGATTTATCTAGCAGATATTTTTCTTTCATCCATCAGATATTTCTTATTGTGAAGATTTTAGTTTTTGCCTTTAAAAGATTGATTGCTGCAAATAATTTGGAAGACAGTATATAAAGCCTAGGATATGCCCATGTAGAGCTGGTACCACACAAAGCTGGTACCACAAAGAGCTAAAATAAATTAAAAGAGTAAATAAAAAATACTTGGAACAATAAGTGAGATTTCTATCTTGAATTTGGCACTGGATGGAGGAGAATATATTTACTCTGAGAATTTGTAACCATAAGTTAGTCCTCATGAAATTTTTGGTGCAAATTCATATGACTAGTATGGCCCATTAAACCTCAATAAAGGGTTTAATGCCATATTTTTCCCAAGTTGGGAATATTCCTGTGGAGAAATGCAATTCTACTCTTTCCTCAAAGATTAAAATTGTGGAAAGAAGGCACCATGACTAAGAAAAATCAAACTCAGGAAATAATATCTGCATCAAATATTTTTTAAATATTAAAAAGTAGGAAATTATAAAACTATAAATAAAGATAGTTATATTTGGAAAAAAACCCTGAAATATATGTTCTAGAAATGAAAATTTTTCCATTGACATTGAAAATACATTGACACTTCATACTGCTGATTAGATAGTGTGAAAAATAAAATTTATGGACTAGAATACGAACCCCAACAAATTATAGGAATACTGCATTATATTACACTTTGCTTTATTGTGCTTCAAAGATGTTGCATGTTTCACAAATTGAGAGTTTGTGGCAACCCTGCATCAGGGAACTCTGTTGTTGCCATTTTCTCTAACAACAGTTGCTCACTTCCTATCTCTATCACACTTCGGTAGTTCTTGGAATATTTCAAATGTCTTCATTATTATTATATTAAATAGCATGGTGATCTGTGATCAGGGAACTTCTTTTGAGGTGCCACGAACTACGTCCACATTCAACGGCAAAGTTTGTCAATAAATGTGTCGTCTGATTTTTCCACCAATGAGCCATTTTCCGTCTCTTTTCTTATTCTTGGGCTTCCCTGTTCCATGAGACACAAAAATATTGAAATTAGGCCAATTAATAACCCTACAATGGTCTCTAACTCTATGTGTTCAAGTGAAAGGATATCTTTCACTTTAAACTAAAAGCTTGAAGTGATTAAGCCTAGTGAGGAAGGCTTGTCAAAAGCCAGGGTAGGCCAAAAGCTAGGCTTTTTGTGCCAAACAGCCAAACTGTGAATGTAAAGGGAAAGTCAAGGACATTAAAAGTACTACTCCAGTGAACACATGGATAATAAGACAGCAAAACAGCATTATTGCTGACACAGAAAACATTTTAGTGATATGGATAGAAGATCAAGTCAATAACAACATTCCCTTAAACCAAAGCCTAACAGAGAGCAAGGCCCTAAGAGCTTGGTTCGTGAGATACAAAGAAAGAGGCCAACTTCATAACATCGAAGTGCAAGGTGAAGCAGCAAGTGGTGCAGAAGCTGCAGCAAGTTATCCAGAAGATCCAGCTAAGATGATTAATGAAAATGACTAAACAACAGATTTTCAATATAGGTGAAACATTCTATTATTGGAAGAAGATGCCATCTAGAACTTTTGTAGCTAGAGAGGAGAAGTCAATGTTTGGTTTCAAAGCTTCGATGGACAGGCTGACTCGTTAGGGGCTAATGCAGCTGGTGACTTTCAGTTGAAGCCAGTACTCATTTACCATTCTGAAAATCCTAGGGCCCTTAAGAGTTATTCTAAATCTACTCAGCCTGTGCTGCAGAAAAGGAACCACAAAACCTGGGTGACACCACATCTGTTTACAGCACGGTTTGCTGAATATTTTAAGTCCATTGTTGAGACCTACTTCTCAGAAAAAAGGATTCTGCTTCACAGTATTACTGCTCATTGACAATGTGCCTTGTCGCCCAAGAGTACTGATGGCGATGCACAATGAGATGAATGTTGTTGTCATGCCTGTTAACACAACATCCATTATGCAGCCCATGAATCAAGGAGTAATTTCATTGTAGTTTTGATTTGCATTTCTCTAATGATTAATGATGTTGAGCATTCTTTCATGTGTTTCTTGGCAATCTGTATGTCTTCTTTGGAAAAATGTCTATTTAGGTCTTCTGCCCATTTTGGCATTGGGTTGTTTGTTTTTTTGTTATTGAGCTGCATGTGCTGCTTATAAATTTTGGAGATTAATCCTTTGTCAGTTGCCTCATTTGCAAATATTTTCTCCCATTCTGAGGGTTGTCTTTTGGTCTTGTTTATGGTTTGCTTTGCTGTGCAAAAGCTTGTAAGTTTCATTAGGTCCCATTTGTTTATTTTTGTTTTTATTTCCATTTCTCTAGGAGGTGGGTCAAAAAGGATCTTGCTGTGATTTATGTCATAGAGTGTTCTGCCTATGTTTTCCTCTAAGAGTTTGATAGTGTCTGGCCTTACATTTAGGTCTTTAATCCATTTTGAGTTTATTTTTGTGTATGGAGATATCATCTCACACTGGTCAGAATGGCTATCATCAAAAAAATCTAGAAATGGTAAATGCTGGAGAGGGTGTGGAGAAAAGGGAACCCTCTTGTACTGTCGGTGGTAATGTAAATTGATACACCCACTATGGAGAACAGTATGGAGGTTCCTTAAAAAACTAAAAATAGAACTACCATACGACCCAGCAATCCCACTACTGGGCATATACCCTGAGAAAACCATAATTCAAAAAGAGTCATGTACCAAAATGTTCATTGCAGCTCTATTTACAATAGCCAGGACATGGAAGCAACCTAAGTGTCCATCAACTGATGAATGGATAAAGAAGATGTGGCACATATATACAATGGAATATTACTCAACTGTAAAAAGAAACAAAATTGAGTTATTTTTAGTGAGGTAGATGGACCCAGAGTCTGTCATACAGAGTGAAGTAAGTCAGAAAGAGAAAAACAAATACCGTATGCTAACACATATATATGGGATCTAAGAAATAAAAAAAAAAGGTCATGAAGAACCTAGGGGTAAGATGGGAATAAAGACACAGACCTACTAGAGAATGGACTTGAGGATTTGGGGAGGGGGAAGGGTAAGCTGTGACAAAGTGAGAGAGTGGCATGGACATATATACACTACCAAACGTAAAACAGGTAGCTAGTGGGAAGCAGCCGCATAGAACAGGGAGATCAGCTCGGTGGTTTGTGACCACCTAGAGGGGTGGGATAGGGAGGGTGGGAGGGAGGGAGACCCAAGAGGGAAGAGATATGGGAACATATGTATATGTATAACTGATTCACCTTGTTATAAAGCAGAAACTAACACACCATTGTAAAGCAATTATACTCCAATAAAGATGTTAAAAAAATGAGTAATTTCAAATTTCAAGTCTTATTATTTAAGGACTACATTTCATAAGGCTACAGCTGTCATAGATAGTGATTCCTCTGAGGGATCTGGGTAAAGTCAATTAAAAACCTTCTGGAAATGATTCACCATTATAGATGCCATTAAGAACATTTGTGATTCATGGGTAGAGATCAAGATATTAACATTCACAGGAGGTTGGAAGAAGTTGATTTCAACCCTCACAGATGACTTTTAGTGGTCCAAGACTTCAGAAGAGGAAGTAACTGCAGATGTGGTCGAAATAGCAAAAGAGTTAGAAGTGGGGCCTGAAGATGTGACCGAATTACTGCAATCTTATGATAAAACTTTCAGATGAAGAGTTACTTCTTATGAATGAGCAAAGAAGAGGGTGTCTTGAGATGGAATCTACTCTTGGTGGAGATGCTGTGAAGATTGTTGAAATGACAACAAAGGATTTAGAATATTCCATAGACCTAGTTGATAAAGCAGCAGCAATGATTAAGAGCATTGACTCCAATTTTGACAGAAGTTCTATTGTGGGTAAAACGCTTTCAAACAGCATTGCATGCTATGAAGAAATCGTTCGTGATAGGAAGAGTCAATCAATGGGGCAAATTCATTGTTATCTTATTTTAGGAAATTGTGGAAGCCAGCCCACCCTTCAGCAACCACCACCCTGTTCAATCAACAGCCATCAACATCGAGGCAAGGCCCTCCACCAGCAACAGGGTTATGTCTAACTGAAGCTGCACATGATTGTTAGCAATTTTTAGCAATAAAATATTTTTAAATTAAGGTAATTTCATTGTTTTTTACACATGCTGTTGCACACGTAATAGACTACAGTATAGTGTAAACGTAACTTATATGCACTGGAAAACCAAAAACTTTGTGTGACTCACTCTACTAGGTATTTGCTTTATTGAGGTGGTCTGGAACCGAACCACAATACCTCTGAAGGTATGCCTGTATCAGTACAGATTACAAGTTGGCAAACATTTTCTGTAGTCAGATGTTACATATTTCAGGATCTGTGGGCCAGATATTGTCTCTTTTCCTCCTTTTCTCCTCTACCTCTTCTCTTTCCTTCCTCCCTCCTTCCCTCCTTTCCTCTTTTTTCCCTTCTTTCTCTCCCCTCCCTCCTGCCCCACTCCTTCTCCCCTCACCCTCTTCCTTTCTTCCCCCTTTGAAAAAGCTTTGTCTAGTGAGCCACACAAAAGCAGGCCGCAGTTTGCTGATTTCTTGCATACCCTGTAAAAATAAAATGCAAAAGGCATTTATTTATTCACAGTTCCACAAAAAATAATATAGGGAATAAGGCAAAGCCATTATTTGAAGAGATAGACCTGAAAATATTTTAAATTAGTAATAGGCACCAATCCTCAGACTAAGGAAGTAGAACACATCACAAAAGAATCATACAAGTAAATGTAAAGCTAAGTATATCATAATAAACCTAGAAAACTTAAAAGATAGAAATAAGATGTTAAAAACGAGTAGAAAAAAGGACACTTTACCTGCAAAGACTGGCAATTAGACTAACAATTTAAAGTAGAAACAATAAAAGCCAGGTACGGTAAAAGAGAACCTTTAATGTATGTCATGAAAACGTCTTTTATACCAGATTTCAATGAGCATTGAAAAATGCAATAAATAATGTGAGATAAAATAATTTTTAGACAAAGCAGAGAGGTTTTATGAATGAAGGAAATTCTAAAGGATATAATGCAGAAGGGAAACTTGTCCTAGATGGAAAGTTTGAGAAGTGAAATAGAATGGAGAGCAAATAACGTAGTAAATATGTAGATAAATCCAAATGAACATTGACACTTAAAAACAATAATAATGTTCAACAAGTACATATGGTAATACACAACACAAATATTACATATGATAATACACAATTATGTAAGGCTGATGAATTTTTTTTTTTTTTTTTTGGCTGTGTCCCGTAGCCTGTGGAATCTTAGTTCCTAGACCAGGGATCAAACGCGGACCCCTGGCAGTGACAGCATGAAGTCCTAAACACTGGACTGCCAGGGAATTCCCTGAATATTTAAAAAATATTCCAAAATACATTTTATTGTTTGAGAGCTGATGACATGATTTTCTATATACAGAAATCAATCTGTCAAACATGCTTGAAATGAAATAGTTTAGCAATATAGCTGTATTTAGGATTGTTATATGCAAGTCAACTGTATTTTTAAGATACTCTTTGTATAGTATAAAAAGATGTAATATAATATATAAACCAGTCTTTATGAAAAATATGACATAATAGCATGCATACTTATATCTCAAGACTTAGATAGATTTTCAAAAAATGTATATGTAATCTATGTTCTAAATATTTAAATTCTATTAAACTTGACTTTAGCAATTAAATTAATTGCTAAAGATTTATCTTTTTAAGACCTGGAGAAATATCTTTTAATGTTTTATAGGAAAAACAAAGGTTCAATGACAACAACAACAACAGCAAAACCCACTTTTAAGACCAAGAATGATGTAGTGGAAATTCTACAGATATAGAGCAGATATAAAGTTATTTTTAAAATGTATAGTAATTAAGCATATTTATAAACAAAGTAAATATACAGATCAACTAATGAATACCATTTAAACTCTAGAAATAACTCCACATATACATGAGACACTTGTTATATGGGAGAGATGGCATTGCATGTGAATGGGGAAAGGATGGACTAGGAAATGAATATTTTTAGGAAAATTTGTCATCTATGAGGAAAGAAAGCTAAAGTTAATCAATTCTTACCTCATCACATGATGCACACGTCAGTGTATGGTGTATTAGACACTTAAATATAGATATTGAGTGTTTTTGAAGAGATAATAGGAGATATTAAACAAGTTTATAAACTGGATGCAAATAAGTGATTAATACATATTACCACATCAAACATTAGAAATTCTGTTCATCAAATATACTATAAATTGATTAAAAGTACACAATGCTAAGTAGGAGAAAATGACACCATAAGGGTGCCAAAAGTACTGTGAGATGATATTTGTTACATATTAAAAACTACAAGTCAATAGCAGTTTCGAAGAAGAAAAAAGTAAACACATTAACAGATATTTCAGAGAATAAAAACTACTGGTGCTATCCTTTGGTGAAGAAACCTACAAAAAGTTTGTTTCAACCTCATTAATAATCATGGAAATAAAAAATAAAAACTTGAGATACAATTGTTTAGCCACATAAATTAAGCTTCAAAGTATCAAGCACTGGAAAATATATAAGGAAATGACCATTCTTGTCATGTGCTGACTGGATTACAGATTGTCACAAACACTTTAGAAAAGAACCTGCCATTGCCTAGTACATTTGAAATTTCTTATTTATCCTATGTGATCAGGCCACCCTGATGAAATAGACTGGTTCTATTCCAAAATTAGGTTCAAACGTCCAGACTGGTGATGTCACACACGCACTGAGAGGATATAAAAAGTGCTGTTACTCACACAATGAGGCATTTGGGGGAGAGCAAGGCAGGCTTTCCAAGCTGGTTTGAAAACGACTTAGGGGCGCAGGGAAAAAGACTCCCTTGGGATTCTGGGGTGTCAGGAGATGGAGGTCAAGGGGAGGGCTTGAAGTTCCCACGAGCACCAAAGAAGAGGCCTCTCTGGATATTTCCATTCAAAACGCAGTTACCTCCTGTGTACTTCTACCAACAGTGTGGTTACAGTCGGCCCTCCACGTCCTTGAGTTCTGCGCTCACAGGTTCAACCAAGGGCAGATCAGAAAATTTCCAGAGAGTTTCATAAAGCAAAACTTGAATTTACGTGCACTGGCAAATGCTCACATAGCGTTTATATCACATCTACAATATTTTATATAGAATGTACCTGGTGTTAGGTATTAGAAGTAACCTACAGATGATTTGAAGTATAGGGAATGATGCGCATAGGTTGTATGCAAAGACTGTGCCGTTTTGTATAGGGAACCTGAGCACGCAAGGATTTTGGTATCCACAGGGGTGCAGGAGCCAACCCTGCAGGTACTGAGGGAGACTGTATGTCTCTTTCAGCATTTACATTGTGTCTTACATTATTGAATGTGTATTATTCCGTCTCGAATAAAATCCTTGGGAAAAGAGACCACATTTTACTCATTTTTATAACCTCATTATACCTACTGTGCCTTGTAAATTTTTAATACATTCCAGCATAAATTTTTACTGATGGAACACCACAAACTCCTTATCTAATAAATAATCGTAGACACTAAAAAAATGCATTGTTCTGTTTGGCATAGGGCATTTGTTATCTTGGCCTTCGAGTTTTATGATTTGGATTTTACATAAAAGAAGAGTCGTTACTTCTTTCAGTGAAGCACAGTGTTTACAAAGAAGAACGCTGCCGGTTTGTTTCTGTCCTTGATCCTCAGTGTTTTTGATGACTGCGGGCCAGCAGATGAGTCTGTAATTGACTAAATAGGAGAAGACGTGGTCTCTAGTCTTACATTATCTTGTCTGTTTTGAACCTAATAACATAAATAGTGTTCATAATATTTCCATTTGTGTTATTAAAGGATCAAAACACATCATGCATTTTCATAGTTCACTCACCTTCTGCTAATAAAAAGAGCTGTAAAGCTTGAGAAAGTTTATTGGCTGTCTACAGGGTGGTCCAGTTAATGGGGTTTATAGCAAGAAATTGGAAGCCTGGAGGTGGAAGAGGTCAGGGCTATCTTTCCTGCTCCCTCCCTTCTCCACGACCTTGGATCTGGTGGTAGCATCACACCAAGATTAAGGTTCCACCCAGTGGCCCCTTTTCTGTGTGTACAACTACATTATTTCCATATTTACCACCTTAGCACTAGAGGTGGGAACAGCTTCTTGTTTTTACCAGATTCTGCATGTCATAACCCCCCTTACATCCTTAATCCTGCTCACACCTATGAATTCAAGAGTCCATATGTCATTTTTACATATGTTTGTATTATCATCTGTCTAGGATTGATTGACATGGAGGACCCCGTATCATCTGAGACTCAACTGATTTCAAATTATATGTCTGAAGGCTGAGATATTATCCTCATGGAACCAGAATTGAAAACTTGCTATATTAAGGCTGCAAGGTATGTTTAAGTTTGTGTAAATGCAAAAGAATCATTTAGAGAAACTCTACATCTGGCTGCTTATTATAGTGGTGGACACTGTTTGATATTGAGGCTCCTACTGAAAAATGCTATTTTAAGAATGACATTTTGATTTTTAAATATATTCTACAGTCATTATGATAAAATAGGGGAAAAAAAAGTGTGAACATAGAGTTCATTCTTATTGAAAGAACAGAAACCCTCAGGGTGAATATCAGCCTTGGTGCTCTCATACCTCCCAGGGCTGTATTATTTTCTCTTTGCTTTAGTCCTTGCGGTTTATTTATATTTTGTTGGCAAAGATATGTGTTTACAAAGGGGTTTTTTTGGCTTCATTTTATCCATCATTTCATCATTTTATTTGGGAATGCCTTTTAATGTATGTTAGCTGCCATGCTTCTAGAAATAGAAAGTATGACTGTTAGATTCTTGCCTTCATGTTTCCCAGGGAAAGCACATAATGAACATTCAAAAGGTAGGTTATATGAATGCCTGTATAGGAATGTGCATGTAGCTAATCTCATAACCCATAGTAATTCTTAAGCCCTCTGATGAATATCTGCCTCTTTGCCTATATGTGCTACCCCAAACACTATAAGATAAATACTACTGATATTTCTGAACCTTTGTCCATTCTCTCTGGTAAATTCTGTAATCCCAATAAGAATTGAATAACTTGTAGAACTCTAAACAACCTTTTGTAGCTATCATATTAAGGTAAGAAAAAAGATACTTTGGGTTTCTTAAGCCAATACTTTTTATTAGGAGCTTCTCATTATGCAAGAAAAGAAGTAGGATTTCTAGACTTCACTTAGACATGCTTCAGAGAGGTAAGGGGGGCAGAATTACTGCCACAAGTGCTCACCCTGAAGCCAGTTTCTAGGCCTGGCTTCTCACAGAAACTACTAAGTCATGGACAGAAGTACAAAAACAATGAATTATGTCAAAGGGTGATCTTTCTCCCTCACCTTAAGTAAATATGAGTGCCTGATTAACTTTTTAAGATTTCTAATGCAAATTCACAGCATGTTTTTTCTCTGTATTTTGAGTAATTGAGATATTTCCAAGTTGATTGTAAATCACATCTCTGATATCAATATTACGCTTATTACTTGCCAACTTTATTATCCATATTGAATGTCTTATATTTTAATTTTCAATTTTAATAAAATAATTTTACTCAGAATATTTGGTAAAGGAAACAAGTGTACCTTTGCCATCCATGGTAACTTTTAAAAAGTTAGATAAAATTAAGCTTTTGGCCTGAGGCTCAATAATGGCAAATTTCCAGATGAAAGGCAAAATATTCTTCGTTCTGAGAACATGGAAATAGAGATATAAAAGAAGATTCTTTTGCAGCTGTTAACTATACCTGTCACTGCACATGACAGATGTAATGAGTGCGGTTCTCTTGGGTTCCAGGGAAAAAGAAATAGGAACCTCAGGAGATCTTATCATTTACAAGAAACTTAAAAGGCTGACAGGTATTTTTATTGGATGTGTGTAATTTTTGTATTGCTCCTCTATGATTTTCCATTCAGCATTGTTATCATTACTAATGCCACTTACTGTATTGTAAACAATGCTTCAGAGCAGTGTGTCCATTAGAAGCATAATACGAACTACACATATGAGCTAATATATGTCATTTAAAATTTTCTAGTAGCCACACTAAAAAAATTACAAAGAAACAGAGAAAATTAATTTTCCTTATGTAGAATTTAATTTTACACACGATGTTAATTATTTGGCTGATATCAGTACAGACTTCTTTTGCCGTTTTTTGAGAGAGGGATTATTAAGAAAATAGAATCCTGAGTATTAACAACAGGAGGAGAATGAACCTACTTTAAGAAAACAAAAAATAATCCTTATTATGTCACACTCATAGTTGTTTCATTACGTATGGAAATATTAATATATACACTAGATAAATAAATGAGCATGCACGCCCATTTAATTATCTTCAGTAATTTGATTATTATTTCCATAGAAAATGATGTCATGTATCCATTCGTCAGCTCAGTTGGCTGAAAAGAGGCTCTGTAACCCATAGCGTCCATTTTCTCAAGATGCGAGCTGTGTTCCAAGCATTTTCAAGAAGAGCGGTTTGAGGAAATCTAGGGATAATATCGATTCTATTTGTTTTACTTTCCTGCTTTCCTGGACTATAAACTATAATTTCAGTTTCCCTATAATTTAAGGGTTTAAGAATTCAGGACATCCCAGGTTGGTTTTATGAGGAACATAAAATATTGCTGTATTTGTTTAAATATGGATTTTGGTGTGTATAAACTGAGAGATTTCCTCAATTTACTGACCTTTGTCTAAATAACCTTGTAAAGGGAATAAATCACATCTTACTGAACACAAAATAAAATTAACCAAAATTTCATACACACCCAATTTTGTGTCCATCTCTTTTGCAAAATTAGACGTTGGCAGAGAAGAGTTAAACACACTCGTACTAGACAGGTGTGATAGAAGCCACTTACAAGAGCCCTGGGTGACAAGCAAGAAGTCAGTAAACCTTCACTCATCGTAATCTTAACCATTATTGATCATAAACCTGCCTTTAAATTAAGTCATTCGAGACTGTGTCAAAACAGACCATTGAAGTAGTAAAAGGAATTTTACCAATTTGAACAGGAAGCCTATGCAATCATTTATACATTTAAAATTTTAAAATGTACTTCAAAGTTCCAATGTTTTGATAAACACAGTGGAAACTGATTGTTCTTGCCTTCTTTAAAAGTATTCCAAACCAAGACAAGATGTGCCTTGGAAAACTATTCACTATTTGGGCATTTATTTATTTTCCCTTTTGGGAAGCTGTAGGGTATTCCGTAAAGCACAGAAAGAAAGATGGAGATTTTTAGGGAGAAACATAAAGGTATGGTTTTGATTGAGTATATATTAAAATACTTAGAAAACATAGTACATTTATAATTTTAGAAGTGGTTTTAAAAATTAATATATCTGAATAAATTCATCTTAGAACAATTAACATAGGAAGAATACTTTTTTAAATGTCAAATAAACTAGAGAAAGTCCAAAAATCTGATTATATATTTAAAATAAATGTTCCCAGTGAAGTAATGTTTTAGAAGTGTTGAAAAAGTGTACTTATTAAACTAGGAAGCATATAGTTAGGTAAAGTAAAAATGGAGTACATTTTTAGGCCACAAACAAACATATTCTTGAGTTTAAAATATAGTAATCTCAATAGATTCAGCTTTCTTTCAAGAACTTATAAAAAGATTAATTAGTCCTGAACTTTCCAATAAGTGTAATTTATATTGACTGAATAAAATAGTATTTGGAAAAACTATCTGCTTAAATGGTATTTGTCTGTCTGAATTGATTTGATTCAAATATATTAGTGCTTACTTCTGCCTTTCAGAATTTATAGTGAGAATTAAAATATATGGTCATCATCCTAAAAATAGTTTGATTTTTATGAACTATGTTATGAAGTATTAAAGAACTTTAAAAAATACTTTATTCCTTTTATATATTCAAGGAAAAGAACTGTTACTTAGTGTTTTTAGCTCATATGTTGGGATGGCACATATAAGATACAGTACATTGCATAATTAGATTTAATTAATTTTATAAATACGTTTATATGTAGTAATGACTGTATCTGAATCAAGCTGTGATTATTTTTGTTAATTTATTTCTGGGAAATATTTCTTTTAAGTTTAAAAATCTCCTATTTTCTTCTATGGATTCATGTAAACACAGAAACTTAAAGTTATGAAACAGATGTTCAATATCATAAAAATATATCAAAAATCCATAGTCTTAGGAGTTATTCTTCTGGGAAACAGCTCAAATTTCTTGGTTGGTAGGCACCATACTCTTGCGAAACATATGCACTTTGACCAAATTTGATAGAGACAGGCAGTTAACCGACTGATCAGTTACACATATTGAGTAGTTATCGCTTCAGACTAGTAGTACTTTAGGTCCTATGAAGGCTTACAAATGAAGTTAAAGATTTTCACCCTTTCTCAAGTAATTTAAAAAGAAACAAGAGCGGTAAAACTGATACAATTGAAAATAGGAATATAATAACCAAATTTGTAAGTTTATAAGACTTATACACATCTGTAGCTATACTTCATAGAAATTTATGTATTTGTGCTTAAGATGTGGTGTATAATTGATTTCAGTAAACATGTATTATTTACTAACTACGAGACCTGGGAAGGGGGTTGAAGACGCATAAGAATTAATTCAGTGCAATTCTTACCTAAGCTAATGAAGAAGACAGGCATGTAAATATCTAATTGTAATTATTTTTCACCATCAGTTTTTTTTTTTTTTTTAATCTACCATGTGCAGGGCACTGTGTTAGTATACATTAGGGATTTTAAAAGGTATGAGATGGTTTTTATTTCCAGTGGGTTTGTATTCTATTTACAGAAACAGAACATACACTTGCAGTACATGAGGACATGCTAAGGGATACATTGATTATATAAGCAGAAAGTATTTGTAAGCAATGAAGTCAACATCGAGGCTAAAGTAGGTTAATGCCCTGCTTCTTTCCCAAGCACTTCATGTGGATTGAAGGCATTGCTCTCCTGGTTATAATGATGCCAGTAGATGGTAGCACTTAATAAATATAGAGAATATGCCCACCTGCAGGTGGGGCAGCAGAATGAGGAATCCAGAACCACTGGTAGACTGAATGAGAGTTAAGACAAAAACTCATTTTTTTCTTCCAAAAACTCATTTTTAAAAGGAATTTGTAAAATTAAGGAGGGGGTGGGGGGTAGTTTTATCACGATTGCATTGGAAATATGTGGGTGTCTTAGTGGTATCAGCAAGTGATTGATAAGCAAGCAGGGCCGGATCTAAACATTCGGCTGTCCTTCTGAATTATTTCAGTGAGGTCTGGCCAGTCTAGGTAGTTTGTCATCCCATGTAGGTTGTCACTCTAGTCAGCTAATCACACTAACTAGAATATCATACTCCTTCAAACTGATATTCTTTATTTATTGAAGAGAGATAATTGATACCCTATCATTGTAAAATTAGTATTTCATGTTTCAGTGATATTTGTTACTGGCATTTATTGGGTTGGCCAAAAACTGCCTTTGGTTTTTTGTTTGTTTGTTTGTTTGTGGTACGCGGGCCTCTCACCGTTGTGGCCTCTCCTGTTGCGGAGCACAGGCTCCGGACGCGTAGGCTCAGCGGCCATGGCTCACGGGCCCAGCCGCTCCACAGCATGTGGGATCTTTTTTTTTTTTATTTTTTTTTTTATTTTTTTTAACATCTTTATTGGAGTATAATTGCTTTACAATGGTATGTTAGTTTCAGCTTCACAACAAAATGAATCAGTTATATATATACATATATTCCCATATCTCTTCCCGCTTGCGTCTCCCTCCCTCCCACCCTCCCTATCCCACCCCTCCAGGCGGTCACAAAGCACCGAGCTGATCTCCCTGTGCTATGCGGCTGCTTCCCACTAGCTATCTACCTTACGTTTGGTAGTGTATATATGTCCATGCCTCTTTATCGCTTTGTCACCGTTTACACTTCCCCCTCCCCATAGCCTCAAGTCCATTCTCTAGTAAGTCTGTGTCTTTATTCCTGTTTCACCCCTAGGTTTTTCATGACATTTTTTTTTTAAATTCCATATATATGTGTTAGCATACGGTATTTGTCTCTCTCTTTCTGACTTACTTCACTCTGTATGACAGACTCTAGGTCTATCCACCTCATTACAAATAGCTCAATTTCGTCTCTTTTTATGGCTGAGTAATATTCCATTGTATATATGTGCCACATCTTCTTTATCCATTCATCCGATGATGGACACTTAGGTTGTTTCCATCTCTGGGCTATTGTAAATAGAGCTGCAAGCATGTGGGATCTTAAGGTTGTTTTCGCTTAACTTGTGTGGAGCCCAAACATCAAAGCAGTTAACATAACCAAGCTGGTGCAAATGATTTTCAGCGCTTGACTTGGATATTTTGAGTATGTCGCATGGTATACCCGCATGGTATAACGTTGATTGTTCTCAATTAATGTCTCAATTTCATTGCTATCAACTTCAACTGGTCTACCGGGCTGTGGAGCATCATCCAGCAAGCAAACTCCAGCATGAAACTTCGCAAACCACTTTTGACACGTTCAGTCAGTCACAGCACCTTCTCCATACACTGCACAAATTTTTTTTTGCATTTCAGTTGCATTTTTATGTTTCTTGAAATAATAAAGCATAATATGCTGAAAATGTTGCTTTTTTCTTCCATCTTCAATATTAAAATGGCAACAAAAAATTCACCAATTTTGATGAGTCTTTTTTTAAGTGCATGCTTGGTATGACAGCTGTCACGTACAATCTAACAAAATTGTTTCGAATGAAGTTAAAGACAGCTAAGTGCTACTAGAGCCATCTTACGAAAAAATCGAATGAACCTTTTGGCCAACCCAATATTATATTCTATTTTTCAAACAAAATATGAGTATGAAGCATACCGAAAAATCATTTTAAATTAATTAAATAAATCTCTCATTCCCACTTAATTATGTCACACACTGTTGGCTTCTGTATTTTAACCGACTCCAGACTGATAGATGAGTTGACAGAAAAGGGGTTGTTCATCAGCCACTAGCACCTTCTACTTCATAATCAAGAAAGAAAAGGAAAAAAAAATCAAAAGCTATAGGTCTATACTTGGAAGTAGGGGTTCTTTTTCTTTCTTTCTTTTAAAATTTTTTTTCATTTGAGAGATTTATCTACTTTGATGGAAAGGAACAATGTATGTTTTGAGGAATTTCTTGTGGAAACCTGAATTGGTCTGCAACCATATTTCAGAGTTGCAGTGGTGTTTGAATATTCTATACAGATTGCTGCTCCAGTCAGCTGCCTGTCTGCCCCAGGCCTTCCTGTAGAGTCTAAGTGTGGGAGTGCCAAGTAGACTGCTCCGGCAGAACGTGCAGTATTTATGGAGCAAATGAGCCATAAGCCTGGACTTAACTGCTGAGTGGGTGTAAGAAAAGTGATAGCGTAAGAGCGTTCCATTCAGGGCCTCTACAGAGACTAGAGTATCCATGATAATTCCAGAAATTCTCAATCTATCTAGTAGAAAAATAGTTTAATAGAGGGGCTTCCCTGGTGGCACAGTGGTTAAGAATCTGCCTGCCAATGCAGGGGACATGGGTTCGAGCTCTGGTCTGGGAAGATCCCACATGCCACGGAGCAACTAAGCCCTTGTGCCACAACTCCTGAGCCCGTGAGCCACAACTTCTGAAGCCTGCGTGCCTAGAGCCCGTGCTCCACAACAAGAGAAGCCACCGCAATGAGAAACCTGCGCACCGCAACGAAGAGTAGCCTCCACTCTCCACAACTAGAGGAAGCCCGCACATAGCAATGAAGACCCAACACAGCCAAAAATAAAAATAAATAAAATTTAAAAAGTAATAATTTAATGTAGAGTTATTTAGAACTCAGTCCTTCATGAGGCTACAACAGACTAACACTTGCTGGCCTTCCACATGGTCTAAATATCAAAACTATATAAACACACCCACAAACGCAGGCATACATGCACACACTCAAAGAACATGGAAAATTCAGATAATCAGTTACTTGATTCTGAGAAAACATAGGTCTAGATTTTCTTACCATACTTTCTCTTTTCTTCCCTCTCCCTCTTCTGGCTCCTCCATGTTCCACAGTCTCACCCTTCAAATTCATTCCTCAGGAATCTCCTGGGGCCACCTTTTCTGTCTTTCACCTAAAGTGATTACATTCAGCCCTGTGGCTCTACCTGTTGATGTTTCCCAAACATCCATCTCCTGGTAAGACCACATCTCTACTGCCTAAACAATTAAATGAATGTATGGGATTTTAATAGACCTCTTAAACTCAATAAAACAGAGCTCTTCACAGACTTCTCCTCCTCCGGTCACCGAATCTAAGTACTAAAAAGGGGACCTGCCTTCTACATCTCCTTGCAGCAAAGGCCTGGAGATTCTCCTTGATCTCTTCCTTTCCTCATTCCACAGATCCAGTCAATCAGAATATCCTATTGATTCTAACATAAATTGTCGTGAACTGCCACCACCCTATTTCCAAGCTACTGTCAGCTTTCACCTCAACTCTGCGAGAATCTGCTTCGGACTGGTCTCCCTGCTTCTGCATTTGCCTTTCTAAATAGCAGTTAAAATGATAGCACACTAATCCTTTTCTACAGTAACTTCGTGCCTTTTTATAAATTTATTTATTTATTTTTGGCTGCATTGGGTCTTCGTTGCTTTGCGCGGGCTTTCTCTAGTTGCGGCGAGTGGGAGCTGCTCTCTGTTGCGGTGCGCGAACTTCTCATTGCGGTGGCTTCTCTTGTTGCGGATCACGGGCTCATAGGTGTGTGGGCTTCAGTAGTTGTGGCACGCGGGATCTAGAGCGCAGGCTCAGTAGTTGTGGCTCACGGGCTCTAGAGCGCAGGCTCAGTAGCTGTGGCGCATGGGCTTAGTTGCTCCACGGCATGTGGGATCTTCCTGGACCAGGGCTCGAACCCATGTCCCCTGCATTGGAAGGCAGATTCTTAACCACTGCACCACCAGGGGAGCCCCATGCCTTCTTGATATACTAGGAATAAAAGCCAAATTCCCCATGACTGCAATGTCCAACATAAATCAGCCCCTTATCACCTTTCCAATATTTTTTTACTGTTTTCTCCTTAATCATATTTTCCATGCAAATAGACATTATTTTAGTATGTTGAACTTATTCAAGCTTTTTAAGGCTCAGGGTCTTTGCACTGGTTATATCCATTGCTTGGAGCACTCTTCTCCTTGATCTTAATTTGGTGAGCTCAATTCCGTCTTTCCAATCTCAGCATAATTGTTACCTTCTCAGAGAGCCCTATCTTTCCACTATACCCAAAGTAGTCTCCTGACCACAGTATGCCCTGGGCATTTTGTTCTTTCTGGCATCACTACATTTATTCATTATGTTTTCATGGTACTTATCACTACCTGAAATTGTGTTGTATCCATGTTTATTTTCCACCTTGCCTTTTCGAATAAAAAAATACCATGACATCTATCCCCCCCGGCCAGAAAAAGGGAAAATTTTAAGCAAAGTGGGTTATATTAAATGCAGAATCTAGTGACGATAATTTGACTATGGTATGTAGGATGGTGTGTGAGAATATTTAATGAGATATTAGGTACAAAGTTTTTTTTCACATGTTCTATGCTAAGTGTCTAGTATTTAGTTCAGACTTACTAACTGTAGGCTGTTAGAGTTATGATGAAGATGATTATGATCATGAAGGAGGAGGAGAAGAGAAAAGAAGAGTGTGTGGAGGAAGAAACTAGTTCATGGCACGAGAAGACCTCAGTAGCTTGCTAACAACGAAAGAGAAAGGAAGCAACAAAGCTGAGACGCGCAAACGAGATAGAGTGTATGGTGGGGCATGAAAATATATTCTAATAAAAAAGCTAGGTTTGACTCCCACATTTATTACCTACATTTTTATGTGACCTTAGACAATTTACTTAAATTTTCTGAGCCACAACATCCTCATCTGTGGAAAGCAGGTGTGCTCTAATTATCTATTACTATATAACAAATCACCCCCAAAGTTTAGAAACTGAAAGTCACAATTTATTATAATCTCTTACAGTTTTGGGGTTTGGACTCAGGCAGATGGTTCTCACCTGGGATCCCTCCTGAGGTGACAGTAAGATAATGGGTGGGAATGGAATCATCTAAAGGCTTTTTATTCATATCTCTGACATTTGAGCTGGGATGGCTGGACAAATTAATATCTAGCCAGGCATCTCTCTTTCAACAAGGCTTTTCTAAAAGGTTAACTTGGACTTTTCCGCTGCATGTTGGTCTCAGGGATTTGGACGTCTTTCATGGAGGATGGCTTCACTCATAGCAAACTTTCCAAGAGGCCCAGGTGATGATGCTGCCTTGAAAATCTCAGCAGCAATTTGCCAGTAGTGGGCATCAAAATGGTATTTTAAAAATCTGTTAATTTTATGAGAACCTCAATGAGATTATTGCCATCAATATTATATATCTCTTATGGTAAACCAAAAAAGTTCTTTATTTCTCAATTAATTATCAATTTCACAAAGAGCAATATTATAACTTATTCTGTTTTTCAGGAAAGGCATAATTTGGGAGTTTCTGATTTCTCTTTCTGTTTTCATTTATTCAGGCAATAAATAGGTCAATCATTTGCTTTAGTCAATTTTCTCTCTCTGTTCTCTCTTCAGGGTAAGGTTAACAAATATAGAGCCAGAAGTGAAAATGGTTTTACAGTGAGAAATAGAGATGAGACATTTGAGTAAGGTGTGAGTTTAAGGGAAGTCATGAGGAATAATTACTACTGTGCACACAAGATCTTAACTATTTCCCAGTAAGTGGAATAAGGGATGACGTGAAATTTCACACGGCATTTTTGATGTCAGTGACAACACCTCCACAGTTTCCCAAACTCTCTTTCTTAACTCTTGTCAACCCAAATTAATGTGTCCACAGAAGTTAATTGTTCACATGGTCCAAGGACAGACTTTTATTTAACAACTTTAGTGTGCGTTTTTCTGTAAGCTTAATTATTTGAACCAGGATCTGCAAATGGAAAATTCTCAAAATATTTAGTGCTGTGTTATGTAAGGGAGGAATCGTAGGCTGAATAACGTCTGCTCAAAGATTGCAGGTCCTAATGGTTGGAACTTTTAAATGTTACCTTGTGCGGAAAAAGGTCTTTGCAACGTGATTCAGTTATGGATCTTGACATGTGGGGAGTGTTTTGGGTCATCCAGGTGGCCCCTAAAGCCATCACAAGTGTCCTTATAGGAGAAAAGCAAACGAGCTTTGACACACAACACAGGGCAGTGAAGGTTGCGTGAAGATGGAGGCAGAGATTAGAGTGATGCAGGCAGAAGCCAGGGGTTGCCGGCAGCCACTGAAGCTAGATGGGCAAGGAACAGTCTTCCCCAAGAGGTACATTGATCTCAGCCTTCCGCCCTCCAGAACTGTGAGGGAGTAAATTTCAGTTGTTTTATACCATCAAGTTTATGATTATTTGGTACAGCAGCCTCAGAAATCTAATATAGGAGGAAAATAAGCTAACATGTGGAAATTAAAATAGAAAATAGAGGAAATCTTTAAGATGCCTGGATTCGAAAAAGTATTATGAGATGCCCCATCCTATTGACCCTTGCTAAAATTCTAAGTCACATTTTCTTATTTCCTTTTGATCTATCTGTTCGCCCTCCTAAAACGGCCGTTTATTTATGCAACAAATATTTAACAAGAGAAGACACAGGATAGATTCTGAGGAATACAGAGTAGCCATGGAGTTGGCATTCCCCCAGAGCACACGGACTTTTAGGTGACAATTTATGACTTAATTATTGATTAAATGGAATTGTTTTAAGTACTGTGAAGAAATACAGGATAGTATGAAAGTGAATTGTGTGATTTTAAGCAACTTACTTAAAATCACCAAGAACCTTTGTTCTGTTCTGTTCTGTTTTGTCTCACCTTGCTTGGCAAGGCCTGAAAGACATTCAAATGAGATTATGTGTCTGGCACGTATGTAGTTTATTAAAAAAAATCCCTTTGCATTATTTTTCTGCCCTGTCTAGACTTATATTACCCTAATAAGACTGAGACTATAGCCATGGTGTTAGAATTCTTACTCTCTTCACAAGTATGCTTGTTTTTAAATCATCCTTAATTCATAATCTTACCAAATGAATGTAATTATAGTTCATAATATATTTTTCTATATCACGTCCCTAGTGTCAGTTCTTCCAGTACTGTAAATTGTGTAACATTACATTGTGGACCCTCTATAAACCGTCAGTAAAACTTGTCTGTAGGGTGTAGTTGCTTACCAGATTTTCCTGGTCATGAATAATATCCTAAAATAAGGTGTCATTTTTGACTTTAATATTTAAAGCTTTCAGCAAACCCTAAGTTTGCCTCTAAAATATGCGTATTTTAATGCTAATGCTGTCAGGTATTAGGAGTAAACCTCAATTGAACAATTAGTATGCCATAAAATCCTAAAAGGAAAAATATATTTCTTAACCTGAATATTTACCAATGAGGAAGCATTTTAAAAGCGGACCATTTGTCTGAGACAAATCAGCACTCTAGAGAACTCTGTAATGATTAAAATATTGGTTTGAATTAAGATCCAACTTACATTCTACTTCAAGTTAAATTAAACGTGTAAAATGAACATTTTATCATAGTTTCACATCAATCTATGTGAGTCTAAGCCAGTCCAACTGGGTCGAAATCATCAGGTAATCTGTCTTTGAAAAAAAATATAGCAAATTTTTGATCAAGGTACTCTGTTTTAACTATTTTTTTCTTATTGGACCACTATGTTAGTTTATGTAGATAAAACGGATTTAGTATATCCATATTTATATTAGAAAACCACCTGCTTTTATATCTGGGACTATCATAGCATTAGCTCAGAGTACTTGCAAGCTGCTTCTCCCCAGCTCATTCCCACTATTTCCAGGACTGCTCTAGGTGCTAAAATAGTCAGTTGTGGCACCCAAACTAATTACATGACTATCTGCCCATACAGAATTAGATCAAGTCCATTTCCTGAAAGAACTTAGATAAGTAAAAATTGAAATTTCTTATTTAAGAGTTAATAAACTAGACTTAGCTTAAATGCTTAGCTATGGCCATTGAGTTGAAAATGACGGTTATGGTTTGCAAAAATCTGTATGTGTAAAAAGAAGTACAGATTAAGATCATAATTTTTTTTTTTTTGCTTTTGATTAGGGAATTGGAAGAATGAAAAGTAGAAACATCTCAAATAAAGAGAGAAAAGCCTCAATGTGACTGTTAGCTAGATGACGACAGATTTCTGTTATCATTCCCACAGGAGAACAATTATATACCCTGGCTGAGAAGGCCAGGGGCTGGTGCCAGCCTGCGAGTGGGCAAGGCCGTGTTCCTGCACGACTGGTTGTGCAACCTGGGGGTCCCAGGACTGGTGCTGGCACACTAGTGGGTGGGTAAGCCCCTATTAGTAAGAGGCAGAGAGAAGATTCCGAAACGGTGCCTCCCAGCACTAGGGTTCTCATGGTAGAACGAGCCCCTCAGAATGGCTGCTGCTAACATTTATGTCCCCAGGGAGGGTCTCCGTCGCCTCCCACCTGTCCAGGAGGCTCTCCAGGATCGCGGGTGGGTCTGACCCAGGCTTCTTTCCGGTGATTGCCTCCGAGCTGGGACCCAGGCCGTGTGAGATTTTGCTTGCCCGCTTTCATTGCGGAGTCTGTTTCTTTCAGCCCTCCAGCTCTCTCGTACCCAAGCCCCACTGCTCTTCAAAGCCAGACTTTCTGTGGGTTTGTCTTCTGGGTGCAGAATCCCTGGTCTGGGAGCTTAATGTGGGGTCGGACCCCTTGCTTCCTGGGGAGAACCTCAGCAGCTGTGATTATTCTCCTGTTTGTGGGCCAGACTTACCTGGGGCGAGCCTCGCCCGCACTGCATCTCCACTCCTCCCACCCATCTCACGATGGCTCCTTTTTTTATACCTTTAGTTGTGGAAAATCTTTTCTGCCAGTCTTCAGCTCATTCTCATAAAGAGGTGCTCTCCAAGTAGCTGTAATTTTGGTCTGCCCGCGGGGAAAGCTGAGCTCAGGGTTCTCCTGCTCTACCGTCTTTGCCACATCCCCTTTTCTTTTTTTAAAATGAAATGTACAGTTTCATGACCATGCTAGACTTAAATCTATGCTTTTTAGACGGAAAATGGGAGGAATTTCAGGACAATATATTTTAGTAAATTCTTTGAAAATGGGGACAGTTGCATTTCAGTTTGAAAGATTGTTTCCTTTACTAACGTAAACAAATATTTTTCTATTGATTTTTGAGTAGTTTATAATCTAGTAGAGGGGAGGCTGATTATAGAAGATAAATTATAGCATATGATATTGTGTGTTTCATGCAAAATAGTGATAATTCAGACATCAAATGACATAACCATGAGCTGTTGTAGTTAAGAAAGGATCTAACAAGGATGGGCATAGAGGATTATTAGGATGTTATACGATTTAAAAAGGGGATCAATACATTTTACCTTTACATTTAAAACTATACATTCTAGTTCTGTGGACAATAGATCTGTAGGGAAAAATAAGAGATCATGGTCATTGTATTAGTCAGATAAATTAGCTTACATGATTATGGAGGCTGGCAATTTCAAAATGTGTAAGGTGGGCTGACAGATTGGAGAGCCAGGAGAGCCGATGATATAGTTCAAGTCCAAAGGCCATCTGCTCGGGGGAATCCCCTCTTTCTTGGGAGAGGTCAGGCTTTCATTCTATTCAGGCCTTCAACTGATTGAATGAGGCCCACCCATATCTTGGAGGGCAACCTGCTTTACTCAAAATCCACTGATTTAAATGTTAATCTTATTCAGAAAACCTTGAGAGAAACATCCAGAATAATGTTTGAGTACACGTCTTGGCACCAAGGCCCAGCCAAATTGAGGCATAAAATTACCATCATAGCCATCATTGCAGTGATATAGTATAATACCTTTACAATGGGATATGCATATACTTAGGATGTAAAAGACAATGGGAATTTTTATGGGAATAACTTTCCAGATCCTGAACTTCCTCATTTACTCTTTCTTCAGAGTGATCTGTCTGAGAATAAATCTGCGATCTACCCCTTCTTCTTTTTACCTTTCTTTTATTTAATAATGGTCTCTACTCCACTTGGAAGACCAAGTTTAGCAAAAATATAGAGAATAGATATATCCAATATTTAATATGCTAGAAATTACATCATTTATAACTACTATTAATATTAAATTTCTCCCCAATGTAAGCATTGATGTCAAAGTTTTTTAGATGTCAAATTTCAGGGTTTATGCGAGTCAAAAATAGAGATATATATTTTGATATATAGATATATAGCTATTGATAGCTTTGATAATGTGAGTTTTTACTATGATATTGCCATTAGTGCTTTAAAAATATCTATCACTCTTTTTACTGCTGATAACAACCATATAATGTATAAAAACTGAACTATTATTAAAATTTGCAAAAATGAAGAAAATAATGGCTCTGGTTTTTAACCAAGGGTGATTTGTTTCCCAGCAAGGGACATTTGGTAACGTCTAGAGAATTTTTGGTTTTCACATTTGGGGAGAGTGTGCTACTGGCATCTAGTGTGCAGGAGTCATGGACGCTGTCAAACATGCTACGATATGTAGGAAAACCTTAAACACAAAGAACTACGTGTCACAGAATATCAAGAGTGTCCCTATTGAAAATAACTGAGAAAATCTGAAATATGGAACATTTTCATAAAAGCTTTACAGAAGAAATATATGCATTGCATAATATCAGTCATCAGGAAGATGCAAATGAAAATCATGAGATACCATTCCTCATCTGTTAGAATGGATAGAACAAAAGACAGAAAATACCCAATGTACTGGGTATAGATGAGGTTGTAGAGCAACTGGAAATCTCATACATCACTGAATAAAAAATAAAATGGTACGACTACTTTGAAGAACTCTTTTTGTGATTTCTTAGAAACCTAAATAAAATCTATCCCATGACTCAGTAACACAACTATGTGTTTAAAATGAAAATTTTCCAACAACAAGAAATGTAAACAATGTTCACAGTAGTTTTATTGAAAATAGTCAGGAACTGAAAACAGCCCAGTGTCCACTAACTGGAGAACAGATGAGCACACTGTGTTATATCCACACAAATGACACTCCAAGGGAGAGTGTACTCTACTCATATACTCTTTCCTGGTATTCACATCTATTGTACAGACATAATTCATTTGCCCTTGCAATGACATTGACAAATATAAAAAAAAAATACTATGTTGAGAAAAAAGACACCAAAATACCTTTCGTATAATTCCACTTATATGAATTTTTTGAGAAGGTAAATCTAATCAATGCTTATAGAAATCATAAAGTGGTTGCCATTGAAATGGAGAGGGAGATTGAAAAGAAGCTCAAGGGAATTTTTTAGGATGATAGAAATATCTTTTAGCTTGTTTTGGGTGGTTCTTACATGAGTGTCTATGACTGTGAATATTTTAAACTTAAAAATGAAAATGGTATAATAATCACTAAAAGCTTAAGGTCCATACATTTAATTTTATGTAAATTTTATTTTCATTGAAATATATAACACATCACTCACTCTCTCCTGCTATGCAGAAATTTCCCTACACCTTTAAGTAGTCCTGGAACCTTCTGAAGATGAGTCAGAGATCCATAGTAAGAAGTTCTTTGTAATTAATACATGAATTAACAATTTAAAGCAAGGCTTGGTGTTAAAACAACAAAGGAAAAGATATACATAAATACTATAATAAAGTACTTGCTTTTTCTAATAAAGAGTGTGGAGGAATGTTAGGAAATGAGCATTGCCAAAATTCCTAGGTTTCATTTGATGAAACAAATATTAAAACTAGGAAAAACAGCACTTCTGGAAACTAGGAAGTTACATTTTATCCATATGCACAAACTCTCAAGAAAATCCTCAGGAAAAGAATGCAGGTGGAACTAAGCTGCGAGAAAGAAGTATCTTCAGAAATAGATATATTTTCCAATGTAAAGCGAGAAGACTTCAGTGTTTTAGATAAGAGTTGATATTAAGGGCAGGAAAGAAGGATTAGATGTCACAACTTACTTCATGTTAGGTAGTTACAGAAGTTAATTCCAGAAACCGAAGGAACACTCAGTATTAGTCCAGCCAATACAGCAGAGATCAGCAGGGTTTTGGATGAAATTCACTGTAAGTTGTTAAAAAAGGAGACCTTGAGTGACTCTTCCAACACCATTGAAAGACAGGATCAAGAACAGGGGAGAAGTGACCATGAAGCAGTGTTTAACATGCATTGGAAATATTTGAAATGAGATCATTAAAAAAACAGTCTAAGGGGGCTTCCCTGGTGGCGCAGTGGTTGAGAGTCCGCCTGCTGATGCAGGGGACACGGGTTCGTGCCCCGGTCCAGGAGGATCCCACATGCCACGGAGTGGCTGGACCCGTGAGCCATGGCCGCTGAGCCTGCGCGTCCAGAGCCTGTGCTCCACAACGGGAGAGGGCACAACAGTGAGAGGCCGGAGTACAACAACAACAACAAAAAAACAGTCTAGGGGACATGTGATAACTATACCAAATGAACAATCAAAAAAAAAAAATCAGAAATGTAATCAAACACAATAGGAAGCAACACCCCAAAGGACATTGAGGGTAGCTATGGTTTGTATCTTGCCTGAAAGCCTGTTAAAAAGTTGGCCTCTGGAAAAAAATCACTCAAAGAAAGAGAAGAAATGAGAAACAGATAAGAAACCAAAATGAGTGACAAACTTTTTAGTAGAATACTATTCTGGATTTCTGGTTCTTGTTGATGACTTAAAAAAAACACCTATTAGTCCTTCTTATGTTCCAAATATCTATTAGAATGATTAAGAAATTAAAAAAGGAAAAAAAAATCCAGTGCCAGAAACTATGGAAGCATTATATTTACATGACAGACTCTAGTACACACACACACACACACACACACACACACACACACGTAAAGCTGTAATGAGACTAACTAGATAAATACGTTTATATTTATCTCATTAGAAGGTAAAGCAATTCTGGAAAGTAATTTGAAGAGATTCTTTGTGAACCCATGAATCCAATTCAGTGCAGAGTAGCAGAGTAGCATATCCTTTCATTATTTCTTATAAAGGAGTCATAGAGTACCTGCCATGAACTGGTCACTTATAGGCTCATGCAAATAAAAATACATCCATCCATACTTGTTTCCAGTCTTTTACAAACTGAATAACTAAATATTTTAAAGCACTAGCTCATATCAGTCCTATCATAGGCTTCCTTTCCTTCAACCACTTAATCATCTCCTACATGACCTATTTCAGGTGATTCAGTATTCTGCAAAAGACATCAGAGAAATATTGACCTTGGACATCACCAAACACACACAAAAACCTTATCAAATATTCTTTTTTTAAAATTTACTTTATTGAAGTATAGTTGATTTACAATTCTGTGTTAATTTCTGCTATACAGCAAAGTGATTCAGTTATACATGTATATATACATTCTTTTCCATATTCTTTTCCAGTATGGTTTCTCATAGGATATTGAATATAGTTCCCTCTGCTATTCAGTAGGACCCTGTTGTTTATCCATTCTGTATATAATCCTTTGCATCCACTAATCCCAAACTCCTGATCCATCCCTCCCCTACCCCCCAGCCCTCTTGGCAACCACAAGTCTGTTCTTTATGTTCCTTATCAGATATTCTTGACTACTTTTCAAGCAATTAAAGCACAAGGAATTTATCTTTGAGCGTGTACTAACCAATTAGGACAACTTCACCCAGTATCAAAGTACAAGATTATACCCATAATCTTCTGTCTTAAACAGAGGGTCTCCAGAAGACTTCTAGGAATAGTCTACAGAAGCAAACTATGGAATATGCATGAGGTAACCAGTATTTGCTAAACGCCATTGGGACAAGAGATTCTTAGATGCCTAGAACCATGTTTGTAATACCCTCTTTACATACATTTCCACTTTATCCCATCAGCTATATTTTTCCTCTGCCAACCTTTAAGGCTACGTCTAAGATGCCCCCTTACTACTACTACCAACTTGCCTAGATCTACGTTTTACCAGGGACAATCTATAAATGCTTTCCCTAACTAATTTTAGTATATTCAATTTATGTAATTTTGCATATGCTAATGCCTACAAAATACAAATGAACTAACAAATTCAGGTTGTATCTGTTCTAACTGTTCAAGCATAGGAAAACAATGAAAATAATATAAAGGGTATAGCAGACCACCTTAGCTATACTGATACTCTTTTGAACATAAAGGAAATTATCCTTGGGGTGAGATAGGTAAATAAATGTTCTAGGAGTGTAGCAGTGATTGTTTTTTTTTTCCAAGAAAACTGCCAGAGACAGTATACTTAGAACTCCACTAAAATTGGTTACATCTCTTGCACATTTCCTAATTTCTTTTTTTATGTGGGAATCATTCCTTTTTTTTTTTCTTTTTCTTAATACCAATCTAGGAACAAGGCTTATTTTTCTGTGGGATAAAGAGTTAGATAATTACAAGTATATGACTCTCCAACTTCCTCAGAGGACAGTCTTCTTGAAGAGATGGGAGGGACAAAATTCTTTTCTGGTAAAATAACTAATACTTTTTAGAACAGACCCCTAAGGATGGTTATCCTACCCATTGGAGTAAACAATACAAGGTGGTAATCAAAAAATGTGTTCCTCACTTTACCTGATAAATAAAATTGCGTGTTTCCTGGTGGCATAGCCTACCAATGTAATTCCTTAGCTTGAGTAATTACAGATGAAAGAATAGCCTCTGATTTTCTTTTGGCCAAGCAGCAGGAAGTCTGCACTATTGTTAGACTTCATGTACCTAAATAAATACCACAATTAATATGGAAAGTGTATATCAGTCCTAATGAAGAGGCAGTCCTGCTAAACTTCATCTAATTTAAAGAAAGGAATGTATGTAATTAAAAGAAAATATAGACTTAGGGAGTCATTGACACTTGTTTTCTTGATCAAGCCTGAAAAATCTTATAATAATTTGTTATACTTGCATGTTTCATGTCCCTTTGATATGTTATCCAGAGCCTTGATGCTTTTGTGCAGCCACTGTCCCTACATGATTCAGTAAGTCATTCAAAGAAAAAAACCAGTATGCAATCATGCTGATCAGCGCTCAAATTGATAATCAGACTTTTACAAACCTTTATCTTCTGGTAGCATCAGCAACACTGGCGAGGTTCTAGACACTTCCTGGTAATAGCTCCTGCATTTCTGGCTTAGAAGGACAAAAGCGTTGGACTGAGGATATAAAACTTCTGACTGAGGAGGGAAGGACTCATCTTTCTTAGAAGCTAATAACATCTAACCACTAGAGCTGTGTGAAAGTACTTCTAAATGATCCATGACAATTCAGCATCAGTAGGCAGGCTTCTGAGAGCCAGCCAATAACAACCTTACGCTTTCAGGATAAGAACCTTTCAGGCTTCTGAAAGTCAGCCAATCCATAAAGCATCGCTGCAGTTTACATACTTTTGAAATCTTTGAAGTTCATACTTCTAAACACCTGTATATAATCATTTGTCCACTTTGTTCAAACACTGCCTGTGTGTCTTACAGCTCTCCCTTCATTATTGATTAACATTGTAAATTCAGCTTTCTTTTTTCTCTTCCTTCCCTTCCTTCGTCCCTCCCTCCCATCCTTCCTTCCTTTTTCTCCTTCATAATGAAGTTTGACCTCTTTATTTATCATCCATATTTAACTGTGCAACTTAGTTCCTATCAATTTGTAGCCCCAAAATACAAAGGTGAAAATATGTTACCTATTCCTTTATTTTATATACCCTATATTTTTACATAAGTGATAAAAAAATTTAGTAGTTACACAGTATAATGCATGCACGATATTTTGTTTTACTTTCATAAATCAAAGAAATGTACATCTTGATTCTGTTTTAAAAAAGAGCTATAAGTCAGCAGTCTTGTGAATGTCAAAGAGAGTCAGCAGTGCAGACAATACAAAAGTAAGGCTGTGTTTCATTTTGTCAACATTGGCTACTATAAATTTAGGTAAAATATTGAGAAAGAAAGGAAAAATTCATCATGGCATTGACCTATTTTAACATCTGATTGATGTCTCATTAATAGCTATTTCTTCCATTTCCAGATTTTCTCAGAGAATGTGTCTTTTTTCCTTAAATGACAGTATTCACCACAAAAATGAAGAGCTATGTATGAAATGTTTGAAAGCAGAGAAATGCTTTAGGGGTTTGGGAGAAGAAAGAATATCTGGCAAGGACTTTGTTCATGTAATGTGTTTGCAAGTCGAAGTATATCAAAGGAAATAGAATCTCATGATCTTACTCTAGAGAGATGCCAGCTACTAGGGAAGAAAACACTTATGGGCTTTAGCAAAACTCACAGTATAGGTCAGTTAAATGCAAATTGTAAAACACAAAGGTTGATTTTAATCCACTTTGCTTGCTTGGAAGAAAGCTTTAAGCCTTTCAGAATTCAGAGAGGCTCATAAATTGAGAGCTAGCTAAAATCCTATTAAACCAAAGAGGGATTATGTAGATTAATAAAAGGTTTTTTTTGTTTGTTTGTTTTAGTATAATATTCTCTGAATCAGTCTTGATTATTGTTGTCTTCCCATCGAGTCCTTTTTTGAAACTAGTATTCATACAGTCCTTATAAATGAGGGAGATTGCTAATTAATACTTTTTAGTGACAGATTTTACCAGGAATGAGGTCATTAAAAATATTTTGCTTATAGCAGCATGTGATAGAAGAACATATTAAGATTAAAAATTAAGTGTGCAAAAATAGCTGCATAGGCTAGATCCACCAGAGCGTTGCATTTGCATGCAGGATGGGAAATTTTGCCAGGTTTATTTAAATTTCTTGATTTTGTTGCTGTAGTTCCCCGCCCTTCACCCTATCCCCCCCCCCCCCCGAATTGGTCAAAAGATGGATAGATAGACAGATAGATGTATGTATATAGATATCTATCTCTGTCCATCTATATACTTGATATCTTATTTGTCTGAGTAAACTTCAAAACTTCTATTAATGATACATTGACAGTTCTTAAAGAGACTTTTAGTTCTTAAAAAAACTTATATGATTTTATCTTTAGAACAGGATAAGGGCTAATAAATGCAGGGTATGTATATACAGTTGACCCTTGAACAATGTGAGGGTTAGGGGCACTGACCTCTGTGCAGGTGAAAATCCACTTGTAACTGACCCAGGGTTCCATATCCCCAGATTCAACTAACCGTTGATCATATATTTCTGTAGTATTTACTATTGAAAAATATCTGCACTTAAGTGGACTCGGGCAATTCAAACCCGGGTTGTTCAAGAGTCACCTGTGTATAGTTTTTTCACCTAATATTTCTTTAAATCTAAGATAGCTACTTAAAATGGAAAATTAGTGTTTTGATTCTTATTACGGTACATAATTAGAAGGTGTTGTCTATTTATTGAATTACTACTTATGAGTCCCTGAGATGTTTCAGGGATGGTGCTATGCACTGTGAATGAAGAAGGACTCTGCCCTTGGGCCAGCCACTGAAGGAAGTTGGTCACTGATTTCTTTATGTATGTCCAGACCCTTATTTATGTAAT
This sequence comes from Aethalodelphis obliquidens, assembly GCF_003676395.1. Taxonomy (NCBI): domain Eukaryota; kingdom Metazoa; phylum Chordata; class Mammalia; order Artiodactyla; family Delphinidae; genus Aethalodelphis; species Aethalodelphis obliquidens. The sequence continues at coordinate 3,615,061 of NW_020837969.1, forward strand.
GAATAAAGATACAGAAATCTAGCAGGCAGAAGTAAGTATCCATACAGACATAGACACGGTGTAGAAAATAATTAGAAAAGCGTAGATGTATAGATAAAGGCATAAAATGTAGATACAATTAAATATTTTAAATTAAGTCAGTATTTAAAAGTGAGTAAGGCTCTTCTCTTAATTCCATTCCTGGGTTGTATTATTCCTAAAAAGGAACATGATTAAAGGCTTGTTTTAAAATATCTCCAAAAAAGACAGGGTTATTTAAAAAAATTGGCTGGGTAGTCCAAATGGGGAAAGATGGTAGAAAGAAATACCTTAGAGGACAGTTTTGGTGTAAAACATTTGGCCTTAAATAAATGCATGGACCTGCTACTGAAAATGTATTACATATGTCAAAGGAACAGTAATTAAACTGCTCCCTCTAAGCTTTTTTGATAGGCCATTTTCAGAATGAATGGCTGAGGCTGAGAAAGGGCACTTGGCATTTAAGATCCCTACCTTTAGGATATTATTCTCCCTGATTTTTCCATTTAACATGATTTCCTTTTTCACTTTCATGACAACTTAGAAGGAAGTTTTCTGCTCTTTAGCAAAAGATGACCTTAGAGCCACATAGAAATTGTAAATTGTTCTTATAGTATATGTAATTAATTTGGTCATTAAAGAGAAATGATTAATCATGAGGATACATATATATACTGAAGAAGGATGACAGATTTAACAGGTTGTCATGGTAAAAATTGCGAATTTTACAGTTTGGCATTGACTAATGGAAATTAATATATACCACAGCGATTGTCACAAAATAGTTGAAAATTATCATCTATTTAAAATTGTTCTTTGTGTATGTATGATATATATAAATATAGTTTGTGATCACGGCCTGCAATTTCTTTTTGAGAACAAGTTATTTATGAACTAAATCCTTACTAATATTTAAAAGAAACTGATAGAGACTTCCGGGAAGATGGCGGAAGAGTAAGACGCGGAGATCACCTTCCTCTCCACAGATACATCAGAAATACATCTACGCGTGGAACAACTCCTACGGAGCACCTACTGAACGCTGGCAGAAGACCTAAGACCTCCCAAAAGGCAAGGAACCCCCCACGTACCTGGTTAGGGCAAAAGAAAAAACTAAACAGAGACAAAAGGATAGGGATGGGTCCTGCACCAGCGGGAGAGAGCTGTGAAGGAGGAAAAGTGTCCACACACTAGGAAGCCCCTTCGCGGGTGGAGACTTCGGGAGGCGGAGTGGGGGAGCTTGGGAGCCGCGGAGGAGAGCACAGCAACGGGTGCAGAGGGCAAAGCGGACAGATTCCAGCGCAGAGGATCGGGCCGACCGGCACTCACCAGCCGGGAGGCTTGTCTGATCGCCCGCCGGGGCGGGCGGGACTGGGAGCTGAGGCTCCGGCTTTTGTCGGAGCGCCGGGAGAGGACTGAGGTTGGCGGCGTGAACACAGCCTGCAGGGCGTTGGTGCGCCGCGGCTGGCCGGGAGAGAGTCCGGGGAGGGGTCTGGACCTGCCAAAGAGGCAAGAGACTTCTACGTCCCTCTTTGTTTCCTGGTGCGCGAGGAGAGGGGATTGAGAGCGCTGCTTGAGAGAGCTCCGGGGACGGGCGCGAGCCGTGGCTAGGAGTGCGGAGCCCAGAGACGGACGTGGGACGCTAGGGCCGCTGCTGCCGCCGCCAGGAGGCCTGTGTGCGAGCACAGGTCACTAGCCACACGCCCTTCCGGGGAGCCTGTGCAGCCCGCCAGGGTCCCGGGATCCAGGGACGGCTCCCCGGGAGAACGCACGGCGCGCCTCAGGCTGCAACGTCACGCCGGCCTCTGCCGCTGCAGGCCCGCCCCGCACTCCGTGACCCTCTCTACCCCCCGGCCTGGGTGAGCCAGAGCCTCCGAATCAGCGGCTCCTTTAACCCCGTCCTGTCTGAGCAAAGAACAGACGGCCTCCAGCGACCTACATGCACAGGCAGGGCCAAATCCAAAGCTGAGCCCCTGGGAACTGTGAGAACAAAGAAGAGAAAGGGAAATCTCTCCCAGCAGCCTCAGAAGCAGCGGATTAAAGCTCCACAATCAACTTGATATACCCTGCATCTGTGGAATACCTGAATAGACAACGAATCATCCCAAATTAAGGAGCCGTGTGGATGAAAGGCTCTTGGTGCTGCAGCCAGGAGTCAGTGCTGTGCCTCTGAGGTGGGAGAGCCAACTTCAGGACACTGGTCCACAAGAGGCCTCCCAGCTGCACATAATATCAAATGGCGAAAATCTCCGAGAGATCTCCATCTCAACGCCAGCACCCAGCTTCACTCAACGACCAGCAAGCTACAGTGCTGGACATCCTATGCCAAACAACTAGCAAGACAGGAACACAACCCCACCCATTAGCAGAGAGGCTGCCCAAAATCATAATAAGTCTACAGATGCCCCAAAACACACCACCAGACGTGGACCTGCCCACCAGAAAGACAAGATCCAGCCTCATCCACCAGAACACAGGCACTAGTACCCTCCACCAGGAAGCCTACACAACCCACTGAACCAACCTTAGCCACTGGGGACAGACACAAAAAATAACAGGAACTACGAACCTTCAGCCTGAAAAAAAGGAGACCCCAAACACAGTAAGATAAGCAAAATGAAAAGACAGAAAAACACACAGCAGATGAAGGAGCAAGATAAAAACCCACCAGACCTAACAAATGAAGAGGAAATAGGCAGTCTACCTGAAAGAGAATTCAGAATAATGATAGAAAGGTTGATCCGAAATCTTGGAGATAGAATGGACAATAGAATGGACAAATTGCAAGAATCAGTTAACAAGGACCTAGAAGAACTAAAGATGAAACAAGCAACGATGAACAACACAATAAATGAAATTAAAAGTACTCTAGATGGGATCAATAGCAGAATAACTGAGGCAGAAGAACGGATAAGTGACCTGGAAGATAAAATAGTGGAAATGACTACTGCAGAGCAGAATAAAGAAAAAAGAATGAAAAGAACTGAGGACAGTCTCAGAGACCTCTGGGACAACATTAAACGCACCAACATTCGAATTATAGGGGTTCCAGAAGAAGAAGAGAAAAAGGGACTGAGAAAATATTTGAAGAGATTATAGTTGAAAACTTCCCTAATATGGGAAAGGAAATAGTTAATCAAGTCCAGGAAGCACAGAGAGTCCCATACAGGATAAATCCAAGGAGAAATATGCCAAGACACATATTAATCAAACTGTCAAAAATTAAATACAAAGAAAACATATTAAAAGCAGCAAGGGAAAAACAACAAATAACACACAAGGGAATCCCCATAAGGTTAACAGCTGATCTTTCAGCAGAAACTCTGCAAGCCAGAAGGGAGTGGCAGGACATATTGAAAGTGTTGAAGGAGAAAAACCTGCAACCAAGATTACTCTACCCAGCAAGGATCTCATTCAGATTTGATGGAGAAATTAAAACCTTTACAGACAAGCAAAAGCTGAGAGAGTTCAGCACCACCAAACCAGCTCTACAACAACTGCTAAAGGAACTTCTCTAGGCAAGAAACATAAAACAAGGAAAGGACCTACAATAACGAACCCAAAACAATTAAGAAAATGGGAATAGGAACACACATATCGATAATTACCTTAAATGTAAATGGACTAAATGCTCCCACCAAAAGACACAGATTGGCTGAATGGATACAAAAACAAGACCCATATATTTGCTGTCTACAAGAGACCCACTTCAGACCTAGAGACACATACAGACTGAAAGTAAGGGGATGGAAAAAGGTATTTCATGCAAATGGAAACCAAAAGAAAGCTGGAGTAGCAATTCTTATATCAGACAAAATAGACTTTAAAACAAAGACTATTAGAAGAGACAAAGAAGGACACTACATAATGATCAAGGGATCGATCCAAGACGAAGATATAACAATTGTAAATATTTATGCACCCAACATAGGTGCACCTCAATACATAAGGCAAATACTGACAACCATAAAAGGGGAAATCGACAGTAACACATTCATAGTAGGGGACTTTAACACCCCACTTTCACCAATGGACAGATCATCCAAAATGAAAATAAATAAGGAAACACAAGCTTTAAATGATACATTAAACGAGATGGAGTTAATTGATATTTATAGGACATTCCATCCAAAAACAACAGAATACACATTTTTCTCAAGTGCTCATGGAACATTCTCCAGGATAGATCATATCTTGGGTCACAAATCAAGCCTTGGTAAATTTAAGAAAATTGAAATTGTATCAAGTACCTTTTCTGACCACAACGCCATGAGACTAGATATCAATTACAGGAAAAGATCTGTAAAAAATACAAACACATGGAGGCTAAACAATACACTACTTAATAATGAAGTGATCACTGAAGAAATCAAAGAGGAAATCAAAAAATACCTAGAAACAAATGACAATGGAGACACAACGACCCAAAACCTGTGGGATGCAGCAAAAGCAGTTCTAAGGGGGAAGTTTATAGCAATACAAGCCCACCTTAAGAAGCAGGAAACATCTCGAATAAACAACCTAACCTTGCACCTCAAGCAATTAGAGAAAGAAGAACAAAAAAACCCCAAAGTTAGCAGAAGGAAAGAAATCATAAAAATCAGATCAGAAATAAATGAAAAAGAAATGAAGGAAACAATAGCAAAGATCAATAAAACTAAAAGCTGGTTCTTTGAGAAGATAAACAAAATAGATAAACCACTAGCCAGACTCATCAAGAAAAAAAGGGAGAAGACTCAGATCAATA